>NC_079438.1:42084377-42384377 GCF_903798145.1 Danio aesculapii
TGAGGCTTGATCGCTTATTAGAGGAATTCTCTATTACTTATAGTAAAATCTGAAGTTATCTTTGTCAGCAAAAAAAAGTAACAATGTTACAAGCATCGATGGATGACATTTTGTGCTGTTAAGGTATATGTTGTTAATGTATCTATGTAATATCTACACTCTATATAGTCTATATAGAATATTTTATACCAGGACTTGATCAATTAATTTTATTGACATTTCTATTAAAGCAACACAATACAGTGCAAATTTCAAAACACATGTAAAACACCTGCAAAATGAATATAGTAAACTCCTCGTTTGAATTTTAGTGTATCTGAGCTATTACAATTCTGTTAATTCATATAGTTATTATTAATTAACTAATTATATTAATAATGAATTATAAGGCAATTCCTAATTTTCTTATTTTCAGCAATATTTTACTATTTATACATACTGTATTACCTTGTTAAAATATTATATCATACAGTAAATATTAAACAATGCTATATTTTACCACGGGCATAGCAGAATTTTATTTAACCCTTTTTTTCAAAGGTTCAAATGTTTTAACATTAATTTGTTACTCATTTTGACATTTATTTTTGCACCTGGCTAATCCTTATCACTTATTAATAGTTAACATACATATTCATGCCTCACTCTCAGAAAATTGCCTCAAAAGCTGTCAATGGGGCATTACAAAAGGGTAAACCTTTTGTACAATACAGTAAATGTGTCCAATATGAGCTAATTAAAACGTTTTAAAAGGGTTTTTCCCAGTTTTGTGATTATTTTCTGAGTGAAAGTTAATATTTCTATATTACGATAAACAATTTAATGATAAATCATATGATTTGCATAACAATGTTTGAATTTTTTTTTAAACAACAGATGGTTTAACAGTACAACACCAGCTCCTGGTTTGTTAAGGCATGTCACATGAGAGAGAGAGAGAGTAAAATGAATCTGACCAGTTAATCGAGGGTGTCAGTGACTGTAAGAAATTGAAGGATTAGTTCTGGGCAGTTTCTCGGATGGAAAGCACTGATATGGTTCATTTTGAACAGGACGCAGGATGCATAACTTTGCGCACTTTTGCGTAACTGTTTCCTTCATTCTGTTGCTTGGAATAGAACAGACGGATCTGTGTTTCCGACGTGGCGATGAGCTGTACATGATAAAGAGACACAAGAGTCCTGCAGTTTGGCTTTATAATTCAGTACCTGCCTGCAATGAGACTCATGCACCGCTAGAGGTCAGCTATGACTGTTATGGTGCGTCTGTAAAAATATCCTCTCAAGCCGCTCAATGTGATTTACATGCTGTACCTACATGCTTTACATGTTGTTATAAATACACGTGCTTGTTCATAAAACATAATATGCAACAGATTAGATATGGCTTATTAATGGTGCAAGAGAAAATTCAAATGCTATGTTTTTTGGGGGGAGTATTTTCCTTAATCTTTCCTATCTTCCTCAAAAGATTAAGCATTAGGTTTTTAATATTCTACTGTGATTTACCCAGTGAACTGTGAGCTGTACCTGTTCCTTTTTACCCTGAATAATTGTCCTTAACTAATTACTCTTGAAGCTGCCTTATTTTTTTGTTTTGTGAAGCCCAAAACATCAAATTACCTGTTATGCTTTCCTTCTTTTTTTAAACCTTGTTCTCCTCATCGTCTAACAACAGGGGACAATAATAACACCATTTCAATAGGGGCATACCTGTAAAAAAGGCTAGTTCGTTTGTTTTCATGACAAAAGTCAGGAAGTTATTGTTCTATTTGAATGGCAATAATGGCCTTAAACATGCAAGTAAATAGCTACCCTAAAAGTTTATCCACTATTTCCTTATATTTGCTACGGTTTAAGTTTATTTGAAAACAAAACTGTTTGTTTAATTTTCACTTCAAGCTGTTTTACGTGATTTTAAGTGACGTTCCTATTATAAATAAAATAAACTAACATAGTTATGTCCCAATTTTCTAATATATTTTTATCTGAAGTATTTATAATTCTGTGAGAGAAAATCAGGTTCACATTTGCTGCTTAGGACTGCACACGTTCCCTGGCGCGCGCAGAGGAACCTGAAATGCGCGTGCGCGCATACGTGAGGCGCGCTTCAAACTTTTGCCAAAACGTGACAACTTACTTAAAAACAGATTTATAATTGCGCGTATAATTGACAAACTGTCAAAAAGAAACAATTCTGGATAGTAAAAAGTCAATCACATAATGCATCAGACATGTATTTTAACTCCAAAAATATGACAACGAAGAACAATTTATCATTTTAATCACTGAATAAACCTGAGCAAAAGATCCATGAAATGTAATGTTTCACTCAAATAATAAATTGCATTAAATGCTGACCTTATTGAATAATCCACGGATGTTTGTGTGGACGGATGAAATCAAATCGGTAGCAAATTTCATTTCAGGAATTAAACGTGCAGATTTGTAAGCAAATGCCTGGTCGTTATCGGAGTTATCTTTTGCTTCCTATTAAACCGAACATGTATTATAATGAATGCTTTAGCGTGCCATCAAATACATTGTCTAAGTGTAAATATAACACTAATATTTGTTTGTATATACTATTTTTAAGCACAACCCAAAACATTTTGACTACAAAGGCGTGTTGTGTAATATAGATGCGCGTGACTTGACAGGTGAATTAAAACAAACGGCGCGTGTGGGAAACTACTGCACGAGCTCATGACGGGCGCGCGACTGAACACCTGTGCGCATCCCTGCGCCTCCGGCACACAGGTATAAACACACCTCATGACAGTAATTTAACCAGGATTATAGAAGTTCATGTATTAACAAGCCGGTGTAGCTCGCCAGGGAAGATGATATAACGATTATTGACATTCATAAAGCCCTCGTGCTGCAAATATGCTTTAATATAAGGCACCTGAAAGGGCTCGCGCTTATTAGACCCCAGTAAAGAAGCGTTCAAGAGCGGCTGAGGACAACTGTAAATAACAAAGTCTGTCAAAACTGCACTCACTCAAAATTAGACGTCCCAAATGCATTCCTCGCATACTTAACCTGAGTTCTTCTTATTATGTTCTGATAAGTACAAACGTCGTGTACTGTCGCCTTTATAGCTCTCGATGCGCCCTCAGGTAAGAGCGCGCGCACACCAAACTGCTTTGAACTGCATGTAGCGCTTTAGCCAAGCCCAGTGTGCTGGATTTAAATGGTCCAGTTTTGACACATTTGCTTTGCTCAATCGAGCACTGGCGCTAAGGTAACCACTCTTGGCTCAGAGCCTGTTGTTTAGAACACGAAACAAATTGACTTCTCCTCCCCCAAGTCTTTGCCTTTTGTAATTTTGCTTTGGCGTTGTTGTTTGTGTGTGACCAGCCCTGGGATTTCACCTCGTCCTTGAGAGACCAGCGCAAATCAACACAGATAAGACATCCCGACCCTGTTCACCTCTCCTGGAGGGTCGTTTTCCTTCGAGACACGTGGACGGAGACGTACGCGACACTAGGTGAGTGATTCCAGACCGCATTGAACTTTAACTTGTGATGTGTGCGTGTTTTGTCGTGGTCGGTAGACTGGCGCGCGCGGAGCCGCTGCTCGCGTGACCGCCTGTTGTTGAGCACCGTTAACGGGAAGGGGCTCCGCGATCTCTCCCCCTCTCCCTCAGCCAGCTATTGCGATCTTTCCCCCATTCCTTAGTCAGAGTAATCCAACTGGGATTAAAGCGCGTTAACCCTCCAATCATCAGCAGCTCATTCGATCATTCCTGCCCCAACCAGCAGCAGATCTCAATCCAAAGGCTGTCTCAGTTTCACCACCCTCATCAGCTAGTTACACAGTTATTGATTATTTTTAATTTAGATGCTTTTGCATATGCCGAAACGCTCTTTGCTATGTTTTATACTAAGTAATTTTTTTATACACATTAGAAGTGTTAAATGTACTGTAAAATCCACTGCATGTTTATTAAATTAAACACCATGAAATAATAATTAAACATTAAAAATAAAACATAATATTTAAAATTCTAAATTATAGTGATAACATACTGTAATAATAATAATAAGAAGAAGAAGAACTTTTGTTCTTTCCTAATATGAAGAATAAGGTATAATTATTACAATGCGTAATTAGTGCAACAAGACAGCGTTTAAATATATTTACAGAGAGCTTTCACATATTTTAAAACATCTTTTGAAGTTCTTTTGTTAATCAGTGTAAGTTATTATAGCACACGCATATCTGAGCTGAAGTGCACTTAATCATAAGTTGTAGAAACAGTCTTTCTAAAGGGAACATAAGAGGCTCTGATGAATGTTGTTTTACTTTTAAATTGAAACTTCATGAAGTTGATCCACCGCTTTGACTCATCGAACGAGACTGAGTTAAGTCTTAAAAGTTAAATAGTTAATTTAATAGTTGTACAGTGTGTGCATTTTTTGTACTCACAAATGTGACTTGTGACAGTTTTTAAACCTTTTAATGGATCTTGCCGCTGTAAAAGTGATCGCAGTGAACTCCATCATAAAATCCAGCTGTTGAGTTCACACATAAATCTTATGAAAAATTAACGCTGACTTGTGTTGAGAGGAGAGAAGTAATTTGCTGAAGTAAGTCATATATTACAGTGTTGGCTCTAATATGCTGGTGATTGATTTCAGTGTTCACAAATTCAGAAACGCTGTGATAAAGTAGTCAGGTAATCAACTGGTGTGATTTCTATAATTTATTATAGGAATGAATTGTAATGTAATAGGAAGACGGGGGATCAGTGTGCCAAAAAGAAAAAAGTTAATATGAATTCTGGTTGTGATTTACAGTGTTTTCTGTTGTTTTGTCAGAATGATTTTACTGTCTCTTTTTTTAGTGGTGTCTTGTTAAATTCACTGGGGCTGTTCCTTTTTTGGCCAATGCTTTATTAACACTTTGCATAAAGTGAGTTTTGGCTATTACCCACAAAGCCTTGCCTCATCATTCTGTCATAATTTGCATAATAAGTTTTTTTCATTTTTCCCTTTTCTCAGGCACTTACAAGAGTCCCCTTTTTCGAGTGTTTCTCCATTCAAAATCCATTGACTTTATTCTTCCATTGTGACTTTAAATAAATTCCTCTCTGATAAGTACATAACCAGACATTTGATCTTGAATGTAGCTGTTTAATATCAGAATTCCAACAGAAACTCCCAATAAAAAAGACCTGCCGAAAATATCATGCTGTAAGAGTTATTTTAGGCCATGTTAGTTTCAGAGTTTCTCCATATCTCAATGGAGAATCAGGGATCGGTTTCCGATTGCAGGGAGGGAGAGAAAAATCACTGTGCATGTGCTCTCTCTCCCTCTCTCTCTCTCTCTAACACACATTAACTCACTCGTTTACTCGTCAGACAGATATTATAGGCCAGGTAAAGTCCTTATCCCAGAGGTCGCATCTGAAATGATTCTGTCAGCCCCCCCTCCCCCCACCAAAAAAGTTTTAATGTAATTCATTAAATACAAGAAGACTGGTAAAAAGTTTTTGAGCACTTTCTGAGGCAATTTCAGTTTTTCTTTTGATGTGTTGAAAGGCAGATTGTAACGTATTATAAACTAAAATCTATTCAACCAAATTTCATTCCAAACCACTTAAATTAATTATTTCAGTGGAATCAAAATGAAATTTTATAAACTAATTTAGAGAGGAGCATGTGATATGATTGATCGCAGCTGGTCTTGCATCAATAATTATTGCTAGTGCAATCAGATACAGTATCAATGCTAGACCAATCAGATGAATTCTAGCCTCCAGTAAATAAACCCATTCATTCTACCGTTCTTATCTTCATTTTGAAGAATCTCCCCATCCACCCCATCTCCCCCTTTTCTCCTTTACCAGGGGGAGCTCTCGAGACCTACCTGATCTCGGACCCCCTGACATGCTACAGTACATAACCAGGCAGTAACTAGTTGCGCTGCTTAGTTACTTTTTATGGTAAGTAATGTGGTATGTTACTTTTTAATTACTTTCGCGTTACTTTTTTTACCAGTCTGAGACTTGATCTCTTATCGAATTTACCAAGGTTTTTTTTCTTTGCTCTGCAATGAACAACACATTGTATACACCTTTATTTACGTTATAAAAACACATTGAAAACTAAAAATGTAGGATAATGGTATAACTTCCTCTATACAGATTAATGAAAGTTTAAAGCAATGTGCTTGCTGCTTTTGTACTTTTTGTCTTATTATTGAAGTACAAACCATTTTCAAGTACAATTCTTTTTTTTCCATGTGTTCAAAATAATAAGCTCATTCTCTCATCTCAATTTTAATTCAGCAATTTACTTTGTAAAAGCTAATTAATTCAAATATATTTTTTAATTAATTAAAAAGTAACTCAAATATTATTACAAAATATTTTAAAGTAATCCGTTAGTTTACTTGTTACTTAAAAAAGTAATATTATTATTATTATTATTATTATATTATCAAATAAAAATTCATATTGTTATTATCAAAACTGCTTACAGGATGTTTTTCACCTCATGCTAACTTTTTTCTCAAGTTAATTTCTTTCGAACTTGGGTGGATCTCGTGATTGAGGCGAGTTCTACACATTCATACACAACACGTTGCATATTCTGTGTAATTCACGATGTCCAGCAGAAATTTGCCTCTATTTGCGCTACTGTCATTGGCTTTGCATTGTATGTAATCTACTTGCACAAATACATATTTGGTGTGAACCAATAAGGCCGTTTCCCCCGTTACATGTGTGTTTCAGTCAACGGATCACAAATCGTCAACAGAGAGGAATTACAGTGTCTACCCAATTTATAATTGCTTTCTTATGACATCAAGAGCTTTCTTTCTTATTTTGTCATGCTCTACAACTGTCGCTGACAACTTTGTGACTGACTGGCACTATTGAATGATTGAACCCAAATGTGGCTTATGAGCGAGCAGGAAAACAAGTGAATGAAAAGGAAGTGAATTTGATTCCGATCATTGTGTGCTTTATGTAAAACATCGAGATATATGAATACCTTGTTTTGGTGCGTTTTGTTCACAACACATCTCGTAATGATCATGTTAGGTCAGTTGGTGAACAGTAGGTGGTCTTTTCTGGCTGTTTGAGCGCATACGACCACATGAGTGTTTAGCTATCCAATCTAATGTGTTTTTGACTACCTGTGGAAGTAGTTTTAAAGTGGGCAATCTCTAATGCTGTAGATTCTGTTTACATCTGTATTCATACATTTGTTATGGGATTTGGTGAAAATGCAGTTTAATATCAGGTATAAACAGGACTTAATCTGACCTTTTTTGCATTCATCTTTTTCATTGTTTTTCAATGTAAACATTCTCGACAGATGTGCTTAACTGTTGTAGTCACATCTTTTTTTGCATTGCACAACATTAAAAAACACTTCTGTAGACATTGCGTTTCCCCCCACGATTTCCGTTGTTAAATATATGTTATAAAAGTCTTATAAACGTATTTCAGTTATTATTCCCTGAAAAAATGTATCCCTTTTTTTTTGCATGAAAAAGAAATTCGAAAGAATTTGGAACAACAAGAGGGTGAGTAAAAGATGATGCAGTTGGGTTTTTTTGGGTTAACTGTTCCTTTAAGGTGTGTTGACCCTCTGAAACAGAAGAACAGATCGGAATCCTTTTCGCCCACCACATCTCCGCTGTTGTCCGTTTGAACTGTGTGTTGATCACAGGACAGGAAACGGTAAACAAATTCTTCAACATGTGGCAGCCTGCTAGAACATACTTTTCCATTTCTATCTCCCTCTCTTCACCGCGAGTGAAAAGCTTGCACTTCCTCCCACCTCCCTTACTTATACTCTCTCTCTCTCTCTCTCTCTCTCTCTCTCTCTCTCTCTCTCTCTCTCTCCCTCTCCAAAAAGCCAGCAGGAAGATAGTGCTAGCAGATCTTGGACTACACTGAATAGCATTTGCCAAGACATATGAATTATAAGGCTAATGGGCTTAAAAGGCTTGTCTTAACATTGTCTCTACTTAACCATGCAGAAGCTGGCTTACAGAATGGCAGAAATAGATTGGGAACCGAAATACCCCAATTTTGAGGTCAGGATTAGAATGGATGAAAGACACTAAGTTTCTTTACGGAACCATAAAATATTCAATTGTTGGCAAATTGAGAGAAATCTCTCCCCACTGCTCTATTCTTGCGAGTCGCCTGCCAAGCGTATTGTGATTGTGTTTTGACATGCAACTGATGCGATTCTTCTCATACCCACAGAATCTGGGACAGGTCGTCATTATCAGGAGGGGTGTGGGGGGGGGGGGAGATGTAGTGAGAACAAAGTAACTGAGTTTCTGGGCTCGGATTGTGCAGGCAGCCCAGCGGTGAAACTCTGGCCATGTGTTCAGGCCGTTGCTCTGGTGGCTTTGGGCCGGACGTCCGCACAGCTGTTTGTGACCCGTGATGCTTGTGCTCCCTGCCCCAGTTCGGGACACATCCAGGGCTCCGATTGGATGCTTGTGCATCTGTGCCATGTTTATATTGGTTCTTAGAGCTTATTGAACTCTTTCTACTAGTGGGGTCCAGTGTTTGAGTTTAGTTGGATGGGATCTGAGGATCATTCCTGGCAGTTCCAGTTCTGTGGCAGGTCAGCGGCTTGATCCCACCCGCCCCCCTCCCCTGCCCTCTCTCAGCCTTTCTGAATAAATGAGCTATTCTGGGACATGCAAATTTCCAGAAAACTGGAAAAGTCTGTGGAGTATGTTCAGGGAGTGAATGAAGAGTTTGGGTCTATTTCATTAACCTTGTGTGTGGACGGATTTGCGTATTAACCTTGAGCAGACTTTTTAATGCAGAAATCATGATTCGTCTGTAAGTTGAACTTGGGTTTTTCTTTTTTAATTTTGAATATACTGTGGGCCACAGTAATGTGTTGGTGAGTGTCTACAGTCATTTTGTGTAATATGTTAATGATTTAAAAATAAAAGTAACTTTTGTTGAGTTTAATATAATATTAATTAAATACCCATATTAATTTCTTTAAAACATCTTGTGTGGGTCACGTTGTGTCACTTGACCACTTTTTCTTCTGAAATAAAATAATTGTTTTGTTTCTTTCACTAGAGAACACTTTCAAGTTGTTAAAAAGTAATAATAGAATAATAGACTCCTGGTCACCTTAGAAACGTAGAATGTGTTAAACTACATTTTTTGCTTGCATGTATATTATTAGAAACCTGAATAGGTAAGTGACCTTACAATAAGTCTCACCAATTTTTAGTCACAGAATTGATGTGCGTTTTTAGCGCATGTTTTGAATGCTGAAAAAAGTGTGAAGATGTTTTTTTCTGCCCACATACTGTAAATACACTTTAAAACAATTATCAGTTATTAATGAATGACACCTGTTTTCTCTGCTACTGTGATGTGTTATGTCTGTGAAATAATCGTGTGTAATTTGTTGGGCCCCACTTTTATATAGGTGTCTTTAAGTACTTAAACTTACTTAAATGAAAAATAGTTTGGTAAAAAGAAATAATGTTGCATTGCAAAACATTTTTACAGCTATTGAGGTGGGATACGGCCAAAGTAGGGACAGTTTGAGTGATTTGAGATTGTGGGTTAAAGGGATGGTTTACCATAATGCACTTTTTGTTAATTTGCTCACACTTATCCTTTGTAGGACACTTTTTTTCTATACTAGAACATTAAATATATATTTTTTTTGCTGGAGCTGTGACATCTGATGATTCATAAAACACATGTCATGTTTTTTCTTGTGCTACAACCTATATATAAAAAGAAGACTATGTTTGTGTGTGTGATCTCAGTCTTTTCACAGATTCCCAATGTTTGATATACACTTCAGACTGTCGTGAACACACATAAGACTACTTGCAGAGTCTGTAGTTTAAAGATTATCGTGTTTTATATAATGTTAAAGTGATAATTCATGCCACAAAAATGTATTTACCCTTAAATTTACTCAACCTTAAGTGGATTTTAAACATATGGAAGTTTCTTTATTCCGCTGAACACTAAAGAATATATTTTGAAAATAGTTGAAAACCTGTAACTATTCACAGAAGGAAAATCATATAGGAAATAGGCCGGCAGTTAAAAGTTTTCTGCTTTCTTTTAACTTTGTTCTTTGTGTTCAGCAGAAGAAATGAAATCAAACAATTTTGGAACAATTAAAGGGTGAGTAAATTGCAGAATTGTCAGTTTTGGGTGAAAAATCCTTTTAAACTTCTTGCACAGATGAAACTTTTTTGTTTATAAGAACTCCATGTGTAATCAGGAGCCATGGGTATTCATTTTATTATGCTTGTGTATATTTTTCTGACTGTCAAAGTCCACGTAGCAGTCTATTTGCGTTTTATAAATCAACAAGGATCACTGTTACAGCTTAAAAAAATCATCAAAATGATACTAATAAGAGTCATCTATATTAACCTAAGTGTGATTAAATTAACAGCGAATTGAAATAATTTGGTAAACTTTCCTTTAATTGGTGATGTATTTAAAATTATATTTAAAATAATTTGTTCTGTTTCTGATAAAACTGGAATGTTTCCCAAAACTAATTTCTGGTTGTTTTGATATTCTATTGGTGGAACGGTCTTTATGCCTTTAAAGCTACAGAATTTGATTAGACACTGCACAGTCTATGTGAGACTGTTTGACTTTTGATACCAGAATTAAACTCCAAACTTTATGCAAATCTGTGTGCGATGAAGGATGAAAGCTAGCCTCTCTTAAAATGTTTGCTATGGACAGTGTTGGGTGACAGCGCCCCTCTGTCACGCAGAAACACTTGAAAGGTCTGCTGTTGAAAGTGCATGTGGGTGAGGGCTGGGTTGCCTTGACACTTTGATCAATCAAGGATAAATGAGAAGGTACGCTTTTATCACACTGAATAATAATGACAAGCATTTGTCGTTTGAAAGCTACAAGCAAATGTTCCCGAAGCTACATCAAGAGTTTGATCTTTATGACAAAGACATTTTTAAAATTGCACGAGGACTTTCTTAAATGAATTGATCTATTCTTTGATTTATTTCACCTCCGTTTTCTGGACTCAGATTTGCAACACTCAATCGTTCTCTCAAAAGACTTCACTGAATAGCGGCTCATCTCATTGTGCTTTTACAAAACCGATTGTTCTCGTGGTCTTGTGGGATTTCAAGGTTTCTGCGTTCCTCCTCTAATCCCTGTCCTTAACCACCACACTTGCTGCATAACTCAACTATTTCGTTTAGGGAAATTAGTACGTTCTCGCCGACCCTGTCTTTCATCGTTTGCCGTGGTGCATATTTAAGTCCGTTCCTGGGCTTATTTTCCTAATTGGTGGCCTGTACTTGCTCAACACCGATTGCCTTTGATCATCTCAGATCATTACGTTTACCTCATTAATTTGCTCAATCCAGTTTTTTTCCCCCTCCCCTGTTGAGCCAAATTTAAGGGCCCATGTAAAAAATTGGATTAATAATACATTTTATGAGCCAAGAGAAAAATCAGCTCCCTTTGTGGTCTCTCTCTCTGTCTCCCTTGTCTTTCTTCTTACCCGCTGATTGTGTTTCCCTAGTGTGAAAGACACAAGCCAAACAATGCCTGATGAAAGGACACTCTCTGCATTTGTTGCTGTTGACCTGAATCTAGTCTGAAAGGAAGCCATGGACAGGGCGGAGAGGAACGAAGATTCAGGGAGGAACGGTATCTTGCTGTTTGCTGTGCGTAGTTGGGAAAGTTGTTGATTAGATCCCTAGTGCTGGTGGCACCCAGTGCTCCGATCATGGCAAAAGAGATTCTGCTTAAGACCTTGCAATCTGACCTTCTTGAATAGTGTATGTGTCCTAAATGGATGTATTGAGTTGTATAGGTGACATCAAGATCTATACAGTACGTTTGTGACACACGTAAATAGTGTTGTGCAGTGGTTTTATTAAGGGCACAATATGTCATTTTCACCACAACAAACAAAGGCATATTTTGCTGACCCGGAGTGTGGAATCATGAGAGTTGTCGTCTTCATTTCATCCTACGGGACTCCTTCAGAAATCAAGTTCATAGATGAGCTAAAGTATTTAAAACATATTATTATGGTAGTTAGAATCAGAGTAAGGTAAAATGAGACCACTGAAGCAATTGCTGATGTCATTAGAAGAGTTTTTAAAATGCCACAGTCAACCACTTCTGGTTCTTCTAGTCATGATCATGTGGTGTAGAAGCAGCGCTGTTTTATCATACTCAATACATTTTAGCATTGTGTTATAATGCATAATGAAACAGGCCATGCCACTAGTTAAAATTGCTTATTTCCCTGGATTTGAACATTCTTTGAAACATTTAGTATAATGTAAGTAAATGAGTTAGCAAATTATATAACACTGTTCGTTTTTGGATACTTTAAAAATCCAAAATTATATTATTATTAATATTTATTTTGAAAATGATACCGTTATTATCACGATATAGCTACAAAATCACATTTTTGTGAACATCATGCATCATGCACACACAATATGTTTTCAGTTTATAGTTTACACAAGTACTTAACAACTCAAACAACAATGGTAGACTAAAGAACTGTATAGGAATTTTGTAGTTACAGAAACTCAGTTCTACAGTAGGAACTATCAATCAAGCCTGATTCCCTCTGAACCATTTTCCTGGTTGCACTGGCACCAACAGTAGAAACTCTGAATTGACGAAAACTGACCAAAAATGACATCAACAAAGTCAACAACTCGAGGATGGAGGATGTTTTTTTGAATGTGTTTGACTTATAATACTTTAAAGTACTCTGCTGGTGTTCATATAGAATGTAATTCGCCCAATCAGTGAAAACTTATGTCACTGGTAGTTCTTATTGTGCTGGATCCTGCAAATATGCCAACAAGTGGGTACTTCTTACTAAAGCACATACTGGGTTTTTTTTTCTTTGTAACTTTTGTTTCTTCCCAACTTTGCAAAACTAGGACACATAATTATAATTTTCAGTTATTAAGACAAGTATTTATTTCTACTAACCCAAATTTTGTAAAGGAATTGTGTATTTCAGTCATAATTTTTTGTTTGACATCACCAGTTCCTCTACTATTTTTCCTGTCTATATTCAACCGTTTTGCTCATTAATTATATATATATATATATATATATATATATATATATATATATATATATATATATATATATATATATATATATATATACTGACAAATACTGGCGTTTTATCTTTGTTGCAAATACCATTTCCTTTCTTTAAGCAAACAGTGTCGCAGCAAACGTTGTGCAACTTAGTTTGATATTTCATCACTGTCTTTTGCTTTGTCTGCCACCTCTTCATCTTTATCTCCTGTCGTTTATCCTTTTTTTGTGTTGTCTTTATCTTCATTTTAGTCTTCTATCCTTAGTCTCTTGTGTGCGTTTGCCTCCCACACTTCTACCTTAAAAAGCCTCAGGCCTAACACTTTTGACAAAGATACATGTAGACTTTAAAAGCAAAGAATTCATCATATTTATTGTCTCGCTGCCAAATAGGGCACAAATAATCCACTCCAATTAGGTGTTTGTGGCATGAAAATTGGATTTTCTCTCTCTTATGAAAACGCATATTCCAGAACACCATTGTTGATTTTGAATTCCAGTGACGACAAGAGAACAACATGCCAGGTTGATTTCACACAAGCATCTGCATATAGAGGCCGTAGGTAAATATAGATCCGTATCTTCTGCACGCACTTTGTTTTTACTGTATCGAGGGCTGTTATTGTCCTTCCCATGTGGTCGTATACATATCAATGTGACGAAATCTCACAATCCATGAACTGATGTCTCAGCCAGCGTACAAAGGAAAACGGCTGGCTTTGTTGAGAGGCGTTTATTGTCTTCCAACCCAGAACAAGCAAACAAACAAAGTCGTGAGGCGTCTATTGAGCAGATTGCAGCGCATATGATTTAGTCTCAAGGCTTTGGGCTTTTATGTCCACATGATTGTGTGCGTCTTCATATTGTTTGGTTTCAGACGTTTTCCATTATCATATAGATAACTGAACATTGTTATTTGGATATGAGAAGCTGCGGCTAATGTAATGTCATCTCTTTGCCTGCGAGTGACTTTTTTTCCCCCTAGCTTTTATGATCCTGTCTTTCTACTTTATGGGAAGATTGGAGACCAGAGAAAAGGGGAAAAATGCTATGGATTTTTGCACTCAATAAATCAATGACCTACTTTGGTATTTTGTGAAACCTTGCTTATTTTTCACATGCCCGTGGGGGTCGTTCTGTTTATTTAGCTGTGTGTATGTGTGTTACTGTGAGTGTGTATGCCGTTGTTCAGGTCCCAAGAGAGTGTTTTGGATCTATACTCATTGGCCGGCAGCATCGGTCGAGCTCGAGTTCAGATCTGATAGCGAGTGTCTCCTGACCGCTGATCTGAGACCGTCGCTCCCATTGATGGTAAATGATCGCACTCAGGATTGGGATGTTTTACACAGGTCTTGGGTCAGTGTAACCAGATGACCTACAGTTTACCCTGAAAGTCCTCCAAGTGTGCAAGCACTGACTGTTCCCACTTTGCACAACGCTTGGATACAGTTGTGCTCTCTGGACCTAGCGCGTTGAAAACAATAGCAGAGGAGGTCAATGACATGACTTGACTGGATCTGTTCATTTTTTTAAATATACTATCTCACTGTTGTGACTTGTTTTTCTTCCAGTGACATAATCGCTTTACTCAAACTGTGAATCTAAAGTGTTGTTTCAAAAATCAGAAAATTTTGATTTCAGTAAGATGTTGTTTTCACTAGATAAAATTGTGTCCTCTAGTTAAATGATTTTTAACAAACACTAGTGCAACCTTTTTAAGTACCCTTTAACTTTTAAGTTAGGTCTTTTGGTATCACGTTAGATTAAGGGTCCATTAGTTAATGTTAGTTAATGTTTAATATTATTTCAGTATGTTTTTACTGAAATAAACAAACAATATATAATGTATTTATTACAGTAATTATTTATCTTTATTAACATTAGTTGATGTTAATATAGTTTGCTAATTCACAGTGCATTAACTAATTTTAACTAACACAATTTAGGATTTTAATAATACATCAGGAAATGTTGATTTATGATTAATTAATAAATGCTGTACAAGTATTTTTCATTTTAAGTTCATGTTTGTAAATACCAGAGGTGGTAGTAAGTCACACGTGCAAGTCTCGAGCCGTAAACGTCAAGTCTCAAGCAAGTCAAGTCAATTTTTGTCAGACTCAAGTCAAGTCGAGTCGCTGCTTATTTCAAGTCAAGTCAAGTCGTAGATTGGTCTAAAAAGAAGTCTAATTTGTCGATTGTCGAACTTTTGCAATTTCTTTTGCAATTTTATATATACAGTTGAAGTCAGAATTATTAGCCCCCCTGTTTATTTTCCCCTAATTTCTGTTTAACGGAGAGATTTTTTCAACACATTTCTAAACATAATAGTTTTAATAACTCATTTCTAATAACTGATTTATTTTATCTTTGCCATGATGACAGTAAATAATATTTTACTAGATATTTTTCAAGACCAAGTGCAAGTCAAGTTTCAAGTCATGACAGTCAAGTCCAAGTCATGTCGAGTCTTTTTTGGATAATTGTCAAGCAAGTCTCAAGTCCTAAATGTTGGGACTTGTCTGACTCGAGTCAAGTCATGTGACTCAAGTACCCCATCTCTGGTAAATACATTAACTAATGAAACCTTATTTTAAAGTGCGACTTTTTAGAACCCAAAACATTTACTACATTTTGCACCATTCTGATCAAGAAAAAATAACAATACATAACCAAAGCAAATAAATAAATAAAAAGTTTTGCTTAAAAAATGAATCAAACAGCATTTGTTAAAATAGCAGTTGATACATATGCAAGTAACTTATATTTTGGTATCATGCAGTTTATTTTAATATACTGTATATTAAAATAAAATTCTATACATTAAAAGTTTGTATTTAATAAATTATCTAAAATATATATACAAGTACATTAGATTAAAATTAATATAATTACAAACACATTCATAAGTACATCATTACACATGTTTAAATTATATACATTTAAAAAACATTCTATGTTTTAAAATGACTTGATTTTCTTAGTCAAAGAGACTTTTTTTAAACTAAAGCCTAATCAAACAACAAAAACTAAAAAATAAATCTTCCCAATAGACTTTGCCTTATCCAATTGGCTTTGGAATGTAAAAAAAAACAACTATGAATGTCTTACTTTATAGTCGTCTCTGCATATTAAGCTGCTTATTGGAGAGAGTGCTTGAACATTGCAAAAAATGATGTGCTTCATCTTTACAGAATGAAGCCTTTATTCTGTATAATAGAAGAAATGTGAACCCCCTTGATAAACTTGCTGGGTTTTGTCTTGTACTGTAAGAGAATTCTCTGTAGCTTATGCAGCACATAATTTGCTTTTCCGCAAAGTTTGATCATGCATTCTTTTAGCTGTTACTGATATAATACGTGGAAGTATTTGCTGATACGTGTGTGTGTGTGTGTGTGTGTTTGTGGATGTTCTTTGTCTGTGGTTTCATCAAGCTTGTGTGTGAGTGTGTGTGTGTGTGTGAGCCCCTCTGCCTGAGAGCGTCCCTCTGATCTTCCCTGTGCGTTCTCTCACTTTCAACATCTTCCCTTTCTTATGGAAAAGAGCCAATTAGAGTTGTGTCTGTTTGTTTAAAACAAAATGGCTTTTAATTAGTCTGATCAAAACCTCACTTCTGTAGGCCCCGGGATCCACTTTGTAGTTCCCCTCTAGATTGCAGATGGTTTTGATGCTGGCTGATAGGACAGGAAGACAATCTGATGGCTTTTAATGAATGCTCTTACTTTTGTCTGCTCGTACCTTTCTCTCTGTCTCTTTTGTTGTATTGTTCGCACTGGCCCGCAAAAACCCACCCGCCCTGCATTTTTCTGTCATTTTCAGAAAGGCCACTGCTCGTTGCGCTCAAACCCGGTGTCCTGCAGCTGGGGATTGTGGGTAAATGTGGATGTGACCTCATCCTCAGGTGGTGCCTGTGGGGCCTGCTGCTCCTTATAGTCCTGCTCTTCTGTCCTTAAGAGACTTCATGCAGGCATAATACAGGCTTTCATTAAAGGGCGTTTGGGCCAAGGGCGAATCTGCTTCTCTGAGGCTTCAGTCAAAGGAAACCTTATCTATTATGAGAGAGTCTTTATCTTACGCATTTTCTCTGGTGCCCTCTTTACTGTTCGAGTGGAACAAAAGAGCTCTTTGCTTGAGAAAGTGAATTTATTTCTGACATTGTGGTCACTGAACTTGGCCCTCTGTGAATTAAATTGGCCTGGTTGTGCTCGAGGGATCTTTTCCGTGTTAAACGCGGTCCCATCGCGAAATGGGATGTTTACTGTATTGAGTTCAGGGTAGTATTCGATGACGGTACGAAGTAGCGATAATCGAGCTTAATAATCTAGGTCTAGGTTAATCTTTCATGTTTACTGTCATTAGTCGATGCTTACAAACTTATCAGTTAAATTTGTGTAAGCATGTATTTGTTTGTTTATTTATCTTCATTAATTCATTCATTTATTCGTTCATTCGTTCATTTGTTTGCTTGTTCGTTCATTCGCTTTTTCATTCATTCGATTGTTTGTTTGTTTGTTTATTTATTTATTTATTTGTTCATTCAGTCCTTTATTTAATTTTTTGTTTAGTCATTCATCCATCCATCCATCCATCCATCCATCCATCCATCCATCCATCCATCCATTCATTCTTTCATTCACTTATTAGTTTATTCATTCCTGTATTTATTTATTCTTTTATTAATTTCTTCCCTTTTTCCTGCCTTTATTTGTTTATTTATTTATTTATTTATTTATTTAATCATTTATTTAATCATTTATTCATTCATTCCTTTATGTATTTATTTATTTATTCTTTTATTTATGTATTTTATTTATTTATTCATTCCCTCCTTTCCTTCCTTTCTTTCTTTATTTATTTATTTGTTCATTTATTTATTCATTCATTCCTTTATTTATGTATGTATTTATTTATTCCTTTATTCATTTATTCTTTTTTATATTCATTCACTCCTTTCTTTTCTTCCTTCTTTTATTTATTTATTCCTTTATTTATGTGTTTATTTATTTATTCCTTTATTTATTTATATATTTATTCATTCACTCTTTTATTAATTTATTCATTCCTTTATTTATTTAGTTATTTATTTATTTTTATTCTTTCCTTCTTTCCATCATGTATTTATATATTCTTTTATTTATTTATTCAATAATTAATTAATTCATTCATTCATTCCTTTATTTATGTATTTATTTATTCATTCATTTGTCCCTTTATCCATTTTTATTCCTTTGTCTACTTATTTATTCATTTCTTTATCTATATTCTTTTATCTATTTATTTATTTATTCCTTTATTTATTTTCTTCATCTGAGACAAAAATGGATGTTTTCATTTTTGAAATCCAATTAAGTAAACCAGATAAATAATTATGTAAGTAAAATATAAATAAGTAAAATCTCTGAAGTATTGTTTTCTCTTGTGTTTTAGTATATTTTAATATTTGATTTTATTTCAATTATTTTTTTGTTTTGCTTTTTGTGCAGTTTTTATCTTGAATAGCTTACAGAAAATGTCCAAACTACCTGCAATTTCTGTTTATGAGATAAAACTGCTATGCTTTTAACACTTTTATTCCATTAAATTTTCATTATGGCAGCCACAATTTTTGTCATGTTTTTATTTCATTTAATTTTCTTTAGCATAACATGTGCCTCTGTCCCTGAGAATTGTCTTAAGCATTCGGATTTGCTTACAATAACAGCATTTATAACATGTATCATACACAAAGTACAGTACAGTGCATGTCAACAATCAGCCGCCATGTTCTCCAGACATAGGCATCAACAAACAAAAGCCCACGTCAGTGCACCACACATACAAACTAGAAATTGATGTCTGTTGTTTGCTTAGGTGAGTGAGGCAGGTGTGTGATCTCTTCAGAAGCAGGATTAGATCAAACTGACATTCAGGGTGCAAACATCAGGCGTCTAATCAGTCTTGCTCAGGTCAAACTGAGCTTCTAATTGACATGCCGTGCCTGTAACGAGTATCCGAAGTGGGGTTACACTGACAGCTGTCAGTACCGAGTCGGACGCCAGCTCTACTTGTTACCTAAGGATGCAGACATATGTATTGCTTACCTCCATACACGCTCACTACACCCTCCCGTCTCTCTGCAATTGGATGCAGTGGGATTTCTTTAGCTGTGAGAGACACTGAAGGAAGTTTGACATGCATTCCTTCAAAGTGAGACACTGTTTCCTGAGCGCGAGTTTGGGCCTGAGGGTCTGGTACCCTTGAGCCGGACTTTCACACTGTTGCTGTTTCTGTTCATGCAGCTTGTTCATTTTCTCTCATAGCCCAATAGAAGCCTTTGTGAATTTTTATTTATATATATTTGTTTGAGTCCTATTTGGAGTGTGGCTCTTTGGTCCGAGAGACCGTTTTCAATCAGGCAAATTGAGACGAAGTCGGACATTTACAGGCTGCTTTCTTGCCGTCATACGTGATTTATTTTACGAGCCTGACCTGACCCAGTGATCTTTTTTATGCCCATGAGACGGAGGCGATGAACAATCAGAATGTTTGATAGCACTCTTTTATATACGCTTTATGAATATTTCATGTATTTTGGCCCTTCCTGTGGATTTTGAAGTGAGACACAAAGGAAAAATAGTGCGAAAAAAAAAAAAATAGAGAGAGAGAAAGAGCACTTGCTCAATCCTGCAATTCCTCTGTGCTTGTTTAAAGTTTTGCTTCCTTGTGTTTTACAGGATGTTCACATCTGTTCACTCAAGTGTTGCACTGTAGGTACTGTACATGAGTACAAAAAGTGGTAATGTTTACACTAGTTGAGCAACATGGACAAAATTTGTTCGTACTGTTATACAGTAAAAGTTTATGGTTTATCATTGTGTACTTTTTAAATATTCAAAAAGTAATTCTAAACAGAAACCTTTGACTGACTGCATGGTGTTTTCTACAGTATTACATTACTACGGAGTGATGTTTTAGTTAATTATGACTTAATATTATATAAAAAAATTATTTAAAACATATATGAATGTTAACATTCCTGTCTGTATATTTTTATAATCTTATTTAGATTTTGATAAGGTTTATAATAAGATTATAATCTTATTTAGATTTTGTCTTGTTTTCTGTTCAAATAATCTAAAAATTCTTAAATTAAGAAGCATTTTCTAGACAAGCAAAAAATATTGTCTTGTTTAAAGAAATAATATTGCAAAATTAAGTGAGTTTTTTTCTTAAAGGGTCACAAAAAACCAAAACACTTTTTTGGAGATGTTGACAGTCATATATGTGTCCCACGTAGCTAAATAAAACACTATTAGGACAAAAAAGTGAAGATCAGTTGTTTTTGCATTATTTCAAGCAAATTAGTTTTTCCATTTTGAATAGAAATTGAGAAGCAACGTCACGGCAATTAGATCCTTGTATAAATTCCTGGGTGGAGACTGGATGTCTGTACCGGCTCGTACAATGTGACGTCTTTGAGTTTTCATCATTAGTTCAAGAGAAAGACTTGGTTCAAACCAATCAGTGTGCTCTATTGTGTATGAGGAGCAACTTAATCAATATGCATGATAGCTTCGAAAACTGTTTTTACCTGTTACAATGTTCAGACGGCAGAGAGACGCCACGTTGTGTTGCCAACCGTAATTAAAACAAGTGGAAGAAGAAGAATTGTTTGGAGACATGCGTCGTCAGTGTTGCGTTTTTATAAATGTTCTGCATCAAAGATTTTGTTTCCATTTCCCCACTATAAGAGCTCAGCTGGACTCACGTGTGGATTACAGTGGTCTGCTAACACGCGACAAAGATATGTTTGTAAGGAGCATTTTTTACCGTAGAGCTTTTCGCACCTGGAAATGGTGAAATCTGGATTTTCCTCTTGTCTTCTTTTAAAAAAAGATGCGGTTCCAATTGGTGTTGATTGTTCTGTCTCTACGAATTTGGTAAGTGTGTGATCAGTATTCTTTGTTTATGTTTATTTAGATGGCAAAGTTAGTTAGGATCATCAGCAGTACTTTTTCAGTTTTTAACGGCATACCTTAGTCAAAATGATTTATTTACTAAGTTTACAGTACGTTAATATCACTACAACATTATGGACTGAAAGATCCACTGTGAATGCTGCTCTCTGAATGTAAACATGTAAACACCTTAATCAAACTATTACCATTGTGTAGGATTTTCACCGCATGTTGTGACAGGATAGTCTATACATACACTGCTTTCTGATGCTATTCTCTGCACCTACCGAGTGCATCTAACTTACCGAGAAATGCAGAGTTTTTTTTTTTTCCCATATGGTGTGTTTGTCACGGGGGCATGCATGAAATATTCCTGAATGAAAGTGAAAGAGCCAAACTGCAGTTAAATTAATACAAACTGCAAATAAAGCGTCAATAAAGTCAATAAAGCGTGCTGATTGGTTTGAACCAAGTCTTTCTCATGAATTAATGCACAGATGTGCTGAATAGTTTTACTTGTTTTAAGGAAAAACGTTTAATATTGACATATTATTTCTTAAAACAAGACAATATGTTTTGCTTGGTTAGAAAATGCTTCTTGATTTTAGAATTTTTAGATTTTTTGACTAGAATCAAGACAAAAAAAATCAAAGAAGAAAAGCATTTTTAACTATTACAGTGAATTAGATTTGTTTTATTATTTGTAAAGTTTTTTTTATTATAAAATTATTTTGAAAACATTTTAAAATGATGTAAAAATGTATTTTTTGTTAGACTAAAATTGTGTATAATGGGTTTTTCAGTCCTATCCTATATATAGCTTTTCTGAAAATAAAGGACATTCTCCTGTGCGTGTGTTAGCTTGCCGTCTCCGATAGACCTTGCTCTACTCATCATGCTATTTGTGTCCCGGGTCAGTGCGCGTCTAATCTTGATGCATGTTCTCCGGTACAGGGTGCTGTAAATGGGCGGGTGGCCAGCATGTGTACCGATGGGTCCTGTATGTCTGACCTGTGTGTTAATACTGCCGCCACTTAATGCAGTCCTGCCGTTTGCCTCCATTTCCACCTAATTTGATTTGGCCCTAAATGTCACTTCCATTGCATTGATTAAACCTCAGCGCTGCCACCGAACTGGCCCGGGAAGGTTAAGGAGACAGGATGAAGACTGTCAGAGGAGCCATGCTCGCCCATCAATAGACACACACATGCATGCAAACATGTATACAAACACATACATCTAAACACATAACCCTGCTTTATTTGCACAGTATGTCAGACACTGATCTATCGATTTATTATTTGTTCTGTCTGTCCATCCATTGCTATCATTTAATCGCTCTATCATTAAAAAAATTCTGTTATTGTGTCTGCAATTCCTATGATCTATAATTTCATCTATCCTGTTTATCTTAAATCATTCTATCATTCTGCTCATCTATTTATCCATCCATGTTTTAATTGTTCTGTGATTCTGGCCGTCCATCCATCCATCCACCTATCCTTTAATTGTTCTATTATTCTGGCCATCTATTCATCAATCCATCCATCCATCTTTTAATCATTCTATCATCCTGCCTATCCATTCATTCATCCATCCATCTTTTAATTGTTCTATCATCCTGCCTATCCATTCATTCATCTGTCCATCTTTTAATCATTCTATCATTCTGCCAATTCTTTCATCTGTCCATCTTTGAATTGTTTTATCATTCTGCCCATCCATTCATCCATCCATTCACCCATTAATCTTTTAATTGTTCTATCCATTCATCTTTTAATCATTCTATCATCCTGCCTATCCATTCATTCATCCATCCATCTTTTAATTGTTCTATCATCCTGCCTATCCATTCATTCATCCATCCATCTTTTAATTGTTCTATCATCCCGCCTATCCGTTCATCCATCTGTCCATCTTTTAATCATTCTATCATTCTGCCAATTTTTTCATCTGTCCATCTTTGAATTGTTTTATCATTCTGCCCATTCATTCATCCATCCATTCACCCATTAATCTTTTAATTGTTCTATCATTCTGTCCATCCATTTATCTTTCAAACAATTCTGTCATCCTGCCCATCCATCCATCCATCTTTTAATTGTTCTATCATTCTGGCCTACCATTCATCAATCCGTCCATCCTTTAATTGTTCTTCCATCCATCCATCCATCCATCCATCCATCCATCCATCCATCCATCCATCCATCCATCCATCCATCCATCCATCCATCCATCCATCCATCCATCCATCCATCCATCCATCCATCCATCCATCCATCCATCCATCCATCCATCCATCCATTCATTCATTCATTCATTCATCCTTTAATTGTTCTATCATTCTGGCTGTTCATTCATCCATCCATTATCTATTAATTGTTCTATTATTCTGCCCATCCATCCATCTGTCCATCCACCCATCCTTTAATTGTTCTGTCAATCTGGCCATCCTTTCATCAATTCATCCATCTTTTAATTTTTCTATCATTCTGCCCTTCTATTCATCTAACCATCCATCTTTTAATTGTACTATCATTCTACCATCTATTTATCCATCCCTCCGTCCATCCGTCGGTCCATCTTTTAATTGTTCTATCATTCTTCCCATCCATATATCCATCCATTCATCCATCTATCTTTTATTGTTCTATCATTTTGCCCATCCATCTTTCTTTTAAACAATTCTGTCATCCTGCTCATCCATCTGTCTATCCATCCATCTAGCTTTTAAAAAATCTGTCATCCTGCCCATCCATCTATCTGTCCATCCATCTTTATTTGCTCTATCATTCTGCACATATATTTCTTCAGTCCATTCATCTATCCATCTTTTAATCATTCTATCGTGTGGCCCATCCATTTATCCGTTCATCTTTTGATCATTCTAGCATTGCATCTATTCATCCATCTTTTAATCATATTACCTTCCTGCCCATTCATTCATCTTTACATCTTTTAATCATTCTATCATGTTACCCATTCATTTATCCATCCATCTTTTAGTAATTCTATCATTGCATTCATTCATCCATTGATATGTCATCCTATCATTCTGCTCATCCAGTTATCACTCCATCTACCCATCTTTTAATGGTTTTATCATCCTGTCCATGCATTCATCCATTCATTTGTCCATCTTTTGATCATTCTATCAATCTGCCCATCCATATATCTGTTTATCTTTTAATTTTTCTGTCATTCAGCTAATCCATCCATCCATCCATCCATCCATCCATCCATCCATCCATCCATCTTTTTCTGTACATTGTTTTTATTTTCATTCTACCGTTAGTCTAGCCTATAGAAGTCCCACAGAGAAGAGTGTACATTATATGAGTATATTAGTTTAATGCTATGGTATAAGTTTTGCTCAACAATAACAAAAAAAATTGACTGAATGTTGCCTGTGACCCATAGAGAACCATTATTTAACACATTACCCTTCTATTAATTACATATCGATGACTCATTCATGAGAAATCAATTACTCATTAAGGGTAACCTCATTACTGCTAACCAGCACTGTCATCCATATTAGGTTTTGAGTGTGTATGTGTTTTATTTGTGTTATTTATTAGAGAGAAGGGACTGCTACCATTATTATATTGCTGACAGATGAAGCTGGTGTGAGCACTTTGGCTGAACACCCCTCTGTTGCTCTCGCTAACCTGTGTGCTGTAGTGACAGAATCAGAGCAGTCTGACTTAGACTCCTGTTTTCCTGGATCACTGAAATTTCTCCTCTAATTTATGATTTGCTGTAATCCAGCCAACGAGTTATAGGAGCAGCAGGCGAATCTGCCCTATATAAGGTGTTGAGTGTGTTTTCATTCTGCTCATGAGCTGTACCAGAGCATTGGATGAAACACACATACTTTATGTACACACATTGTCTTGCAGGATATGCTTTTTTATTGGTGAACTTTTTTCTGGGGCGACACAGTGGCGCAGTAGGTAGTGCTGTCACCTCACAGCAAGAAGGTCGCTGGTTCGAGCCTCGGCTGGGTCAGTTGGTGTTTCTGTGTGGAGTTTGCATGTTCTCCCTGCGTTCGCGTGGGTTTCCTCCGGGTGCTCCGGTTTCCCCCACAGTCCAAAGACATGTGGTACAGGTAAATTGGGTAGGCTAAATTGTCCGTAGTGTATGTGTGCAAGAGTGTAAGGATGTTTCCCAGAGACAGGTTGCAGCTGGAAGGGCATCCACTGTGTAAAACATGTGCTGGATAAGTTGGAGGTTCATTCCACTGTGGTGACCCCGGATTAATAAAGGGACTAAGCCGAAAAGAAAATGAATGAACTTTTTTTCTGTCCTCAAATGTTTATTCATATGCACTGTGAGAAAAGAATGTTTAAAAAAAAATTGCATATGACAGTAGCTTGAAATACCTTAAAAGTTCAAATGACCAAAATGTTTGTCTTCATTTTTTTTCAGAACAAATTATATTCTATATACAGTAAGTAATTGAGTAACAAGTTCAAATGTATTTCAGTTTATTGCAGGAGTTTACATTAATAGCATTACAAATTCACTTTATCTAAATAGTGCAGAATCTGAAAGTAACATGTTTAGAATGATTTGAAATGCTAAAAAAATAGCAGATTAGATTTTTTGACTGTATGAATTAATCAGGGGTGATGGACAGATCAATGGATGTATTGAGAAAATGAGTAAAAGATGGATGGGTGGATAGAATGATAAAACAATGAATAGATGGACAGATTAATGGATTAACAGAATGATAGAATGATCAAAATATAGACGATATGAATGAATGCATAGGCAGGATGATAGATCAATTAAAAGATGGATAGATGGAGGGATAACTAGATGAGCAGAATGATAGGATGATTAAAAGATGGACAGATCAATGGATGAGTGGATGCAATATTAGAATGATTAAAAGATGAATGGATAAATGGATGGGCAACATGATAGAGATCATGTCCAAAGACATGAGCTATAAGTGAATTGAATAAACTAAATTGGCCGTAGTGTGTATGTACAGTAAATGAGTGTATGAGTGTTTCCCAGTACTGGGTTGCGGCTGGAAGAGCATCCGCTGTGTAAAACATATGCCGGAATAGTTGGTGAGTTAACCAGATGCTAAGAACAACTTCTGCTATTTCAATGAGTTTAATGAGTTGCATGAAGTCCTTTTGGCACCTTAAACTGAAAAAACATCCATCAGTACATACAAAGCATCAGAGCCAATTTCAAGACACGAAAGTCTCAAAAATCTGGTCTTATACATTTTTTGGTACATTTTGTACTGGATGTACATAGACGAAAGATAAAATATGGATCTGAAGGATTATTGAACAGCCTTGTAGTGTGTTTATTGTTCTAGGAAAGTAGCAGTGAACATTGTAATGGTGCTTAAGGATTGGGAAAATGTTAATATGTGATGTTTTGTACAGAAAAGAAAGAAAAATAAAGCAGACTGTGCGGGCCATAACAGGTGGTTAAAAATGAAAAATCTGTTGTTTACTCTCCCTCATGTCATTTCAAGTCCTTCTTCGATGGTTCATGCAACACATTTCCACACAACAAAAACATAATTAAATAGTACCAATAAATGTAGGCATTTTTAATTTGTAGAAAGCATGAAGAACATTTGAGAGATATAAGTGGAGTCATATAATCCTTAAAAGCACTATATGCGCATGGAAAAGAGCAGCACAAACATTCTGCAAAATCTCTCTTCTTGAATTTTACAGAAGATAATCAATCCTACAGATACAGAACAGCATGATTGTAAACAAATGACAGAATTTTCTTTTTTATTTTCTTTAGCCCTGTGGCTGGACACAGGCAGATCTTATGCTTGCCGTCATCTCCTCAGCATAAGGTCTCATTGTCGGCACGATACTAATGTTACAAATGGCTTAGTTCACAGGACAAAGGCGGAGTTGTGCCTTTAACGGTGCGGAGTTAAATATTTCATCCGCACTGCTTGGCTGTCGGCGCCAATTGCCTGCGCCACTAAAGAGGCGAAGTAACACAAGCTGACAGCAGCAGTCAGTGTAATGTGCTTTAGAAAGACGAGCAACAGCCTTTAACATAAACACTGTCTCCGGTGCAGTCAGAAGACCGCCACATTAGTGTTTCTGTGCCCCTGGAACGTAAACACACGGCCCGATGTCTAACCTGGTTTTTGAGCAAACCCCTATTACCCTCGGGATCAGGGTAACCCTCATGGCAAATCTGTGCTTTTGAATGAAGTCTACAATGTGTTGATTCATATTTTTGTTTTTGAAGGCTCTCCTTTGTGAAAGTATATTGTGAACAAATAGCCACATTTAGGCTGTGAAGAATCATTTCATAGAATAGACATACTGAACAAATATTCCCTTCGCTGAGCGTGTCAGTGGTTTTAGTCTGACTGAGAATTGGAGCGGCACTGAAAGAGACATCTCGGTTTCGAGCATCATAAACAAATTTGGGCATGAATGAGAATCTGTAGAGCGGTTCAATGGAAGGGGAAGCATTTAGTTTTTTCATCTGGCTTCATAGGTCATCGTTATCCAAATTAAGGAAGAAATAACAGATTTATTGTGCTGTCGTCTATAGAACATTGTTTTATATTAATGACACTATATATTATATACAATTATTATATAGTATGTATTAATATTTTGTTTATTAGTCAAACTTTGAATTGCCTTTTTTAAATTTTAGTTTACACTTTGAGGCTTCGACTGTATGCTTTATATATATTTATATTTATATTAAATTTTTTTTGCCTGCGTTTTGACTGCCAGTGAGTAAATGTAAATAAAGACGATGGACTTGAAAATAAAGACGACTAACTATTTTATTAAGCAAAAGTCCTAGAACTGTGGAGGAGATCAATACCAGTCTCCGAGCCCACCACACTCTACCTGGTCTCCCATTCACATACATTACCTGCTTTCACAGAGGAACACTAAAATAAAAGTCCTTGACAGAAGCAATGCATATTAAACAAACAACTTAGTAATAACTTAGTAAAAACAGTAATAACTGTTTGCATGTGTTTGATTTTATTTATAATAAAATTTTTTAAATGCATTTATTCAAGTCACTATAATGTATTTATTATTATGATCAATTTATTTAGGTGATATCATGGTCGTGGTAAGAATATACCTATCTGTGAAACAGGCAATATTTAAAAATGTATATATATTAAAGCAAATGAGTTTAATTACTGAGAAATATATAAATTGGATTGTGGATTTAAAACTTGTTCCATTTCTTCATATCTTACCTGTTAAATGTATGACCACATTTTTATATACAATTCTAATACATAAATGAGCAATTCCATGCAAATGTCAACCATGCCATGAAAAAAAAAATTGATTTTCACCAAAATAGCGAAACCCTTTCTAGGTTTTTTTGTGCAGGCTTGTGTTTTACAGCACTGTAAAAATACTCAAACATATACTGTCAATGTTTTCAAACGATTATATTTGATTTCCAAAGTCACACAAGTGGCAGGTTCACATCTGTCACATCTATAACGGAGAGGTGTCACATCCATAGCAAAGCTTTTTCCACATAAATGCAAAATATGTAAAATAAAATCAATAATTTTTGTTCTATAGTGAGCCTTATCCTTTTGATTAACGTTGTTTCTTTTGGGTTGTGCAGTTTAAAAAACGTTTACAGATTGATACGTTTCTTATCCCATAACTAATCTGGTTAGTTCTTTCGAAAAATATAAACCAATGTTTTAATATAATGTTAACATATACTTTCTCTGTGTATTTATGTTTTAAGTTTTTACTGAAAATGTCGCAATTGAGTGAATGATTCATTGGCTGCCACCTACTGGTATAACTGAATCACTGAACAAATCAAAAGTCATTGGGACAATTCCACACACATTCATTCAACGATGGCTTCATGGTGAGCCGATGGAAAGTAAATGTTAAGAGTGAGCAGGATGAGATGAATAGAAGGAAAGTGAAAAATATAGGGGACAGAAAAGAACGAATGAGAGAGGAAGAGAGAGAAAGAAAACGAGCAGATTTCTTCCCCTCCCATCCTCTTGTTTGGTTCTCAGTGTGTGTAAATGGCCAGGGGGAAAATTGAGGGGGTAGAAACGCTCCTCTCTTGTTAAACTGCTGGCAGATGACAGAAAAATTAGAGGCATTTTGCTCTTGACAGGTTGTTGTGTTTCTTTTCTGCTTCAAATGGTTTGTGTCAGTTTGTTTTCAGTCAAGCTGTCTCTCCCTCACAATGCACGCGGTGTACAGGTTTTTGTTCCATTGGGGAAAAGGATCTGATATATCTAATGCCTTTCAGTTTGAAAAGAACAGTGGAGGGAAACACACTCACTGCTGTGTCTGCTAATTACAGTGGCAGACTTTGATTACTTGTTTGAAAACACTTTTCAAACATGCGTAATGATAACAATTAGTTACCGCTACATTTTCTCAGCGTGCTCGGTATCTCTCTTTCTCTCTCTGCGTCTTGACAGCGTATCGTTCCTCAAGAGTTTGTGCGATGCGGAATGAACGTTTGTCTGGATTCGGTCACATATGTCGACGTTTGCGCAGTCTGCTGATACAAGTGAATGTGTTTGAAGGTAGAGTAGACAAAAAAGTCATCATTTACTTGCAGTCAGGTTGCCCCACATCCATAAGACTGACTTGTTTCTGTCAACGCAAAGGTAGTAGTTTTGATTAATGTTCATTCTGCTCTTTTCCTGACAAGGTAAGCAATTAGTCACCAGAAATCCATAAAATCACTGTAAATTTAGTCCAGATTTCTGTATGACTTTAAAAAAAATCTGTTAGAAGCGGACAGAAATCTTCATTATTTAACCTATACTGCCTCTCCTATCCAACAACTAATAATAACTTGACTTCTAGTTGATAATTTGTTATCAGAAGTGGCTTATATAAACTGCAAAGTCCTCTAGATTATGCTTATTTTACCAAAATAAAATATGATAATGCCTTGATTTTTAATTATTTAAGGGACAAGACAGTAAGGTCTGACTTTGCTTAGACAAAAGTCTTGTCACATAACAGAAATAATCAACAGTATGGAATATAAAGTCATGGTGCAGTGGAAAAAGAATTAATATTGTGTATGACTCCCATCAGCTTGGAAGACTGCATCCATACATCTCTGCAATGACCCAAATCACTTATTAATAAAGTCATCTGGAATGGCAAAGAAAGCGGTCTTGCAGAACTCCCAGAGTTCTTAAAGATTCTTTGGATTCATCTTCAATGCCTCCTCCTTCATCTTACCCCAGACATGTTCAATAATGTTCATGTCTGGTGACTGGGCTGGCCAATCCTGGAGCACCTTGACCTTCTTTGCTTTCAGGAACTTTGTGTAGAGGCTGAAGTATGAGAAGGAGCGCTACCCTGCTGAAGAATTGGCCCTCTCCTGTGGTTTGTAGGATAATGGGCCTCACAAATGTCTTGATAGATCAGGCTGTTGATGTTGCCATCCACTCTGCAGATCTCTTGCATGCCCCCCATACTGAATGTAACCCCAAATCATGATTTTTCCTTCACCAAACTTGACTTATTTCTGTGAGAATTTTGGGTCCATGCGAGTCCCTATAGGTCTGCAGTATTTGTGATGATTGGGATGCAGTTCAACAGATGATTCATCGGAAAAATCTGCATTCTGCCACTTTTCAAAATGATCAACTAGAAGTCAAGTTATTATTTGTTGCTCTTACAACTGGGATCGACGACAAGACTTTTGTCATGTAGTGTATATACATATATAAATACCTTTTTGAATATTTTTTTGAAATACAAGTTACATGAATAAATTTGACTTTTTTTTACTTATTCTGAAATGCGTTTAAATATATACTTCAAAGCATTTAATTTTAGAAAATAATTTTGTCTTGCTCCTGAAATACATCGTGGAAATCAATTATATTGATTTTAAAAGCATATTTTTTGAGCTGCACAGTTAATAACAGTAAATGACTATAACTAATGTTAAAGAACTTGTTTGAAAACACCTATTCACTGTTGTCGTATGAAGAACAGTCATATGGGTTTTGAAAAACACAAGTATATGTGTTTTTGTAATGATGGTGTGTAACTGAAAAAATCTGGAAAAGAGTTTTCATGCAAAACAAACTGTTGATGATCCATTACGACATTCTTTTTTCCAACCTGTTACTGTTTACTTTATGAATAATGAACTTAGGTGATACTGAATGGCTTTATTTTTTGCACTGTTATTCCAAGGAAACTGTACATCCTGATTGTGTTTTCTATAAATGAGTAAGAGATTTATTTCCGGAGCCTCTCTTTCAAACCATGAAATCTGACAGACACGATGGAAAGCTAAGTTCGTGTGACAGGAAACTTTCCATTTGTGCCGGATAGGCCTTCTTCTTGATTTGATTATTTCTGCCTGGCTTGTAAATTCCCTCACTCATCCAGGGATGGGGCCTGACAAGAGGCAGGAGGTCTTTATTTCATTACTTGAGCTTTGTCTGCTTTTCTGCTGAAGTGGGTGGGACTTAAAGAGGTGTGGTGGCCTGATTCTGAAAAAAAGGATATCTTTGATTTAGTTTTGTGTATGTATGTCCTCCTAATATTAAACTTATATCATTTAGTAAACATGGATGGTTTCATTGTGAGCATGACAATTCCCATCCCTTTTTATTTTCTAATTCAGTTGTTTTATAAAAACACAAATTCTTTATTTATTTTATTTATTAAATACCCTGACTCTCTTATACTGGCACTCTTTTATCTATTGTCTGTTCTCTGTACAAGCTTAATATTTGTGCAAATGTAATATAACTTGTAATGTATTTTTGATTAATAAAATGCGTTCTTGGTTAACATTTAAGCAGGGCAAGTTTATTTATATAGCACATTTCAGACACAATAGTAATTCAAAGTGCTTTACATAAACGAGAATAACAAAATTATTTAAAAAATGATTAAAACAATTAAAAACGGATTAAAATGTGTTAAAACAGGTTATAAAAGAAAGAAATGAGAGGCATTATAGTGCGATCTGTCTGACGTAGCACAATGGTTATTCGGTAAAGGCACAGCTAAACAGATGTGTTTTCAGTCTTGATTTGAATGTACCTAATGTTGAAGCACATCTGATCATTTCTGAAAGCATTATTTCAGCAGTGGGGGGCGTAGTAGCTGAAGGCGGTTCACCCTGCTTTGACTGATCCATTGGAATTTCTAATTTAATTGATCCTAATAATCAGAGTGATCTGTTAGGTTTGTATTTAGTGAGCATTTTTGTAGTGTATTGAGGCTAGGTCATTTAGTGATTTATAGACAAGTAGTTTTACTTATAAATTTACTTAAAATCTTACCATTTACATTCACATTTGTTATGTTTGGTTTACTTAAGGTGTGATTGTTCTGTTAGTGCAGTTAATTTAAGTAAATATGTCTGTTACAGTCAGAACCTTGGTTCACTTCTCACCAATTAAAAATTCACTTAATCGAGCATAACTTTTCTAACGCAAAACTCTGGGACAGTTTGACTTGTATATGAAAGCAACACAGACCAAAAACCAAATGATGTCATGCCACAATATGGGATTCTAAAGAAGTTCAAGTTTACCTGAACTGGTTCCTTGTTATTCCTTGTTATTCATACTCAAAAGTTCAATACACACCTTAGAAATTATTCTTGCTCATGATCTTCCTTTGTATGTGACTAAAAGATCATTCAAAACATTCTTCATAAATTGTTCTCTCTTAAAAACTACACTGTACATGTTAAATGTAACCAAACCAAACCAAAAGAAGCAAACAAACTAAACAAGTGTGTCAACATCGGTAATATTTATTTTAAAATTAAGAAAAATAATGTTTTTTTTTTTTAATCAGCTGATTTGCACACCTACATGTTTACCGTTTATATGTATAAAGTGTTTTGAGTCACTTGCACATTTTGACATGCCGTCCAAAAAATAATAATATAAATCTCAGGATTACTAAATCATGTAAACACTTTTCTTGCAGCGAGACTTTTATGTAAGCTGATTTGATAATCAGGATTGTAAGCAAACATAATTATAAAACCATCTTACGGAACTGGCTCGTGCTGACATGAACCTTTGCATTCTTTCACTCCTAGCTTGCAGCTATGTGCTGTAATTGATTTAGAGATGGACTTTCCCCCTTCTGAAACGGCAGGCCTTTGTGCAACACATCACAACGTTGGGAATGTAGAGACCGAATCGACTGCGGAGCTGAACTCAGGAGACTTACACTTGTTCCTGTAATGTCACAAACAGACACGTTTAGCCTGTGACAGTCAAGATAAGCCGCTGGCATTTGAAAAATGGCCCTCTAACCTGAGGAACCGATCTCACAGGGGCCTCCACTCACTTTTCCTCCCTGAGATTTTTCACACTATCTTCAGACACATACTGGAGAAAATAGCCCAGATGTGCCAGAACCGCCACCACATTAACAGTGCAACACCGTGAGTCACAGCCTCTCATACACACACACACACACATATCTAAAAGCAGTGTGTCAATAGCAGCAACTGTCATCCGACTTCCCATTTTATGGGTCAGCGTTGTTGTTGTCGTCCTCCCAATGTCAATGAAGACAAAGAGGCTAAACCGACGCCAGCTGTTCCTAATACCACTGTGCACATTCTCTCTCTCACACACACACAAACACACACACACACACACTCCTCTACATGTGTTACACCTGGATTAGCTCTCTGTTCCCCAGGATCAAATGCACACCATCTATCCCTTTACGTGATTATTTTCTCTTTCTTTTCCACGCTCGCTCTCTTTCATTATCTAATATGGAGCGTAATCCTCTTGTGGAATTAATCTGCTTTAACGAGTGTTTGTTACCATGCTGAGATGGAATTAAAATGAGTCTTGGGGAGAGGAGGGGTCGGTGGGATTCAGCACCGCTGAAATGTTTGTTCTTGTCCAACCTGCCTTATTCTCCAGTGGTAAACATGAGAGACACCTGCGCACGGCCTAGATCTAATAAATGTTCATCTTTTAGGAGCATGTGGCCAAGTGCTTCATGTGACTGAAAGGATACGGTTCAGTGGTTAGCACTGTCTCCTCGCAGCAAAGGTCGCTGGTTTGAGTCTCGGGTGGGCCAGGTGGCATTTCTGTGTGGAGTTTGCATGTTCTCCCCATGTTCCTCTATTTGCCACACAGTCTAAAGACATGCAATATAGGTGTGAATCAGATAAAATAACAAAATTAGCCAGAGTGTATGAGTGTGTGTGAATGGGAGAGTGTGTGGGTGTTTCTATGCACCAGAGGTTCACGAGTTCGTGTATTCTAAGTTCCACATTGTGGCTGGAAAGGCATTCGCTGAGTAAAAAACAGAGTAATTGATGGTGAGAGTTTTTGCAGATTTGGGGCCTGTGTCATACATAAGCTGTACCTGTGTTCATATACTCAATCTAATTGGTAAAGACATGTTAACACCAAAAATTATAACAGTTATTCATTCATTCATTTTCTTTTCGGCTTAGTCCCTTTATTAATTTGGGGTCGCCACAGCGGAATGAACTGCCAACTTCTCCAGCATAAGTTTTACGCAGCGGATGCCCTTCCAGCTGCCAATCATCACTAGAAAACATTCATACACACTCATTCACACACATACACTACTGACAATTTAGCCTACCCAATTCACCTGTACCGCATGTCTTTGAACTTGTGGGGGAAACTGGGGCACCCAGAGGAAACCCACGCGAACACGGGAAGAACATGCAAACTCCAAACAGAAATGCCAACTGATCTAGTCGAGGCTACCCACTGCGTCACCGTGCAGCCCTATAACAGTTATGTTAGAGTAACAATATTGTTGTTTATTCTAAACAAGCATTGCATTTTTGTCTTAAATGTTTCTTAATGGGTCTCATTTGTTAAGCATGCATAGTGACAAATGTGTTAAATCACTCAATAAATTGTGATAGAACATATCACATATCTACATATTTTAGTTCCAACCCCAATTAGAAACATCTGAACCAGCTAATCAAACAATTTCTAGATAAACTAGAAACTTCCTGGCAGATGTGTTGAAGGAAGTTGGAGCTGAACTATGCAGGATAACGGTTCTCCAGGACCGAGTTCGGACAGTCCTGTGATAGACAAACATTTGTACAAAAATGTATCAAGAAGTTAGGTTTCTTAACATCTATATACAGTATTTTTTGCATCATTTATGTACAGTTATGATGTGGTGTAGATTATATAATACATAATGGATGGCATATATTGAGTATATGGCTTAAAGAAAGATGTGGAGATGGTTTGGTCATGTTTCGTACATGTGACTGCTTATTTAGAATTAATCAAAAACTTTAAAACAAGCTTAAGAACATAATTGTGTGCAAATCCACGTTCTGAAATGGGTGAAACATTTTCATGAGGTATTTAATTGTTCATGTAAATATGAATAATCTATTATTAGTTCATGAGACTCATGTTTTGCCATTCATCATCTGCAAAAATATCATACTAATGGTAAATGCTTGTCTACATCAAACCATGTTTTGAAAAACCTGTGCAATAATACTGTTGCAGAAATAACAAATGAATGGGGGAAAAAAGATCACTGGCCTACTCCTCATGTACAGTAGCTATGAAGTGATCATTCCTCATATTCGGTCAGCTGTGTTGTGATTAGAAATGAATTGGCCTAAGTAGCATTTTGGAGTCTTTAAGGGTTTGGGCGCAGTTAAAAGAAAAGAAATCCATAATCCAGACCAAAGAAGTGCACGAAAACCTTTCTCCCTTTCATTCTCTCAAGCCTTCTCCTCCACATCGCGAGTCAGTTACCTGAATCTATTGACGTCACTGCGTCTTTCAAAAAGAGAAATATTCACCTCAAAAGGTTTTGATTTCAGCCACAAAGAGGAGGCGCTGGTATTGATCAGAGTCGCTGTCTGTCTGTTCTTTTCTCTACCAGGGACCGAAGAGCTCCAGCCTCTATAGAGGGACTCAGACAGGGTGGGAGGAGATCCCAGCAGGTAAAAAGACCCACCGCAGGTCAAGAACACCAACAGCATATCAGCTGGCTATTTCTGAAGGGGCCATTGTGCTTGATTTCAGTCCAGACGCCACAGCAAAACCCTCACATACACATACACACACACGTCCCTCACACCTGGGTGTAGGTCAAACTGTTTAAGGGCAACATCTTGTAAATGTTACTTTCACTTGTATGGGAAGGGGATATATATATACAGTACACGTGCACACACACATTTAGACACTTTTTTTTGACCTGACCCAGGGCCGGATTGGGAATAAGCCTTGGACTGCAGACTTCTACAATAAAAAATATGTTTTTTTTAAATAACATGTTTCAAAGATATAGCAATACAATGTTTACTTGTTCAAATATTTATGGTTTAATATTTATGGATAATTCAAAGGGTTTTCCATTGTTCCGACCTATAAAAACAGCAAAGAAACCAGAACAGATATAAATCTAGCAGTTAAACTTTTAGTTTGCAGCTATTATCTATTCTTTAAATGTTTTAATTGTGGTTTTGCGCTTACTGTCTGGGCATGAGCGCTAGAGAAAGAATACTCACTCTCTGCCAAGTTACACAAAAAAGCCACACTTTTAATGCATATTGGTGTAAAGTGTTGAGGGATTAATTACATCATAAAATATTATTATTATTAACACACACACATACATTATTCGTATGTGAATGTGGCTTGCCTTTTAGGATTCGTAATATAGCCTGTAAGCCATATTACAACATTTATGCCAATATGAAACAAGACAAAACAAAACCCACAGCTGCAAATGAATTAAAAGTCTAACACATTCGCATGCAGTAAAAGAGCTTCCGCACAAAAAAATAAGGTGGGTTGTGTGCTGCAACAACATGTTTGTGACTAGTGGGTGGCACACAAGTTTCTCTCATTGACACTCACCCCCTTGTCATAATGTTAATTATATTCTAATTGAAATATCCAATAAACTAATCTGTGCAATTTGTTTGAGTAAATGTGACATAAACTTGTTTATGTGTTAAGATAGCTATTAAAGAGACCCATTTGTACATACTTGCATGATTATGGTTAAAGATTGTTCAGCTCATTCTTTAAAATATGTAAGGAAAATAAAAATAACACTTAATTTCAACACTTGTTTTGCTTGTACAGTTTGATGCAAAGCATGGACTTAGAAGACTCTTAATACAGTTCACCATAATGCAGTATAATTTTGAGTTCCCACAACTTATTTCTATTAAGTACAATGAGCTTTTTAAATATTTATATCAAATGATCATTTTTCTTTTAATTAGTTTCACTGTTGTGGTTTTAAAGTGCAAGGTAAAGGTCACTTCAGTTCACAAACCTCATATTCCCTGTGTGCGTGTTAGCGAATATGGGGCAGAGATGTGCTCTCACCCTCTGGTTTTGTAAGGTCAGGAATGTCTTAATTTTTTATGTCGATTCCAATTATATTTGGCTTTTTTTACTCCTGCAAGAGAGAGTCATTTGGAAGCTTTTATCTCGTTATGACATCAATAACAACATCTGCTACTTAAATTCAGCACAATAAGCAGCATTGTAAAGCTTCCTGAAGAACTCTGAACAGCACATTCCAGCCATGTTTGTGTTTGCCATCGTCGTTTTCACGAGTTTCTGATCTTCTCATTCCCTTTTCAGACTTTTGTTTGACTCTGCGTGCGTGTCTCTTAGCTTATACTGTCAGCATAAAATTGATCTCAGAAATGAGCTAAATTTGACAAAACCGCCTTTCAAAGGTAAAATGATTTATATTTGAATATAACCAATTTTAAGATGCAAAACAATTAAATTTTACACTGCTTTGCCTGATTATAGAATGTAATAACCAGACGGGATTTAATAAAGAAAGTATCTCTTCTTTGTAGTTTCTTAATCACGGTTTCTGCAGGATTCACAAAGTCAAATTTAAGACTTTTTAAGACCTTTTTAGGATCATTATTAATAAATTGTCAGACTTATACTGCACTAAAGACTAAGGGCTCTATTTTAACGATCTAGGTGCAAAGTCTAAAGCGCATGGTGCTAAATAATTAATGCATGTCCAAATCCACTTTTGCTATTTTAAGGACAGAAAAAGATGCTTTGCACCCTGGTGCATGGTCCAACAGGGTTGTGCTTATTCTCTAAATGTGCTTTAAACATAACGTGCATTAAACTAATCAGTCTCATCTCCCATTCCATTTAATAGTCGCGCCATGGCGCATTTGCTATTTACTTGGTGGACTTTGTAAGTCGAAAAACTGAATGCTTTACAAGCGAGAAAACAGTAAATCGACTATCTGTGCAAGGATAAAGAACGAGCCTCCTCCATGCAGAATCTTTCTGTTTATTTTACTTTTACTCTTTACTTTACTCCTTTACTTTCATGGATAAGGAAACGGTGGAAACTCATGCCACTAAAGACATCCATTAGCTACATATTTAATTTGCAAATGAGCAAAAATTTGAGCAAAATTTGAGCAAAACTATTTCTAAATTCAGTTCCAATTTCCAGCAAATGTATGAATGAACAATAATAACGAAGTGTGGTCAAAAAAGAAAAATTTATATCCAAGCACACTTATATGGTGGTGCATACGTCTCCAAAACCTGACAGGTGGATAAATGTAAACTTCATTCATTTATTCATTTTCTTTTCGGCCTAGTCCCTTTATAAATCTGGAGTCGCCACATCGGAAGCATGAAAAAAAAGCCCCCCGACATGGAGGCAGTGTTTTTATGTTTATGTAGAAAAGTATTTATTTATTATTTATTTTTTTAACATATCAATCCCTTAATTTTTTCATATGTAAAGATATTTGTGTATTGCTGTACATCCTGTGTGTATTAAGCAATGTGTATGTGTTTTGGACCTGCATAGGTGCATAACTAACATACTCTGCGCTGGACAATAATTCTGTGAATTTAAGACTTTTTAAGGTCTAACATTTAGTTTTTGATATTGTAGACATTTAAAGATTTTTAAGAACCCGCCAAAACCCTGTTAATACAAAATAACTGATGAGCAAAAGGACAATTTGTGGATTACCTGTTTTACGTGTTGGGTATTTTTAAATATTTATATCTTATCTTTTTTTTTTATTTTGGTGCCATGCATGCATTGTATTGATAAAAATGAACTGTAAATATGTCAAAAGTCCAGAGAAACACAATGATTAGAAAAAAAAAATCTTTTATCATCTTATTTTTCATAAATTTTTTAATTCAATTTTGTATATCTATCACAGAAATGCAAATCCTTAGAGTTTAAAAACTGTATATCATGTCTGTCAATATGTATTTAAAAAGCTTAGTAAATTTGTGATTCATTTTATATTTAATTTAAACGAAGATAGAGGAAGATATCATATTGTGCTTCAGCATCCTCCTACAATTCACAGTGTTAAACGGCTGTCAACTTATGGAAAGTCCTGAATATAAATGCTGTAGTATACACAATCACACAGGCAAGAGAGGGAAGAAAGTGAAAGAGCGAAAGGGAAGATTTCTTTTAGTTACTGAAATAAGAGTTGAAGAAGAATAAAGATGTGAGAAGATAAAGTTACCAAGAAAGGAAGGAAGTAAAGGTGAGGAGGAGAGCGAGGGGAAAAAAGTTAGAAGTGAAAAAAATAGCAGAGATGGTGATGATATTGACAGAGAAAGAATACGGTATACAGAATGTTATTTCAACAGACAAAGTAAAACATGTCTGGAGATAAAAATGTTGACAGAAAGATGAATGTGGATACGAGGAGGTTTAGGTGACTTAATTGAGCTTGTCACACACTATTTTTAAGTGTTGGAGTTCTTTCACCTCATCACCGAGCCTCATGGCATTGACACGACAGCTTGTATTTTTTTGTGTAGATAGTTTGTAAGTTGTCTTGTGCTGATTATATGACTATTTTTCAAAATCTGACAGTTTTCATCAAGTGGACACCAAAAATATCCCATTGACTTGCATTGAAGGAGCAATCTGAGTCATATGTGCAGACTAGTTTATTGTACAGTCTTAGGCTGTGTGTTCACACTTGGCTGGTTTGATTGCTCTGTTTGTGCAGTTTATAAGTGTGAATGCAGCCATATGAACTTTGAAGCACACCAAATTAAAGATGGGTCTGCTGAAATATATAAGCAACATGCACTAAAGACATAAACGAACCATTCAAATATACAGGTGTCAGAAGCATGTCAATAGATCTTTGATTTTATGTGAAGACAGAATAATTAGTGATGTTCAAATTCCTTTACAACAATGTGTAATGTCTTCAATGAATATAAGGGTGAAAAATGTTCACCGATACTGTAGCTTGATGCAAGCAAACCCTTCAGTTTGTTTATGCTAACAAATAGCATGATTGAATGCATATGATCTGGTCTGCTCATCTAATGAATGAAAAGCACATTATTGTTAACGGAAAAAGTCTAGACTAAATTATAGTCAAAAAGATCAAACTAACCAACATTAATTTTTGTTGTAATTGGCTGCATTGCTCTGTTGATTCATTAGCAGATAGGAGCATGCCCATTCAGTCACATTACTGATGTTTCTCTGTTTGTATCAAGCCATTTTCGTTGATGAAATGAACAGCTTTATAAGTCATTATAATCATTTATAAGCTCTTCATGAGTTTTCATCTGATTAATGTAGTCACATTTTCAACTTGGTTGTATATAGTTGTTTAGGATGATCAGTGAGTTCTGTCACAAAAAAAGATGTCATAAATCACCAACTCTTTGTTGTTGTTGTTGGTTTTGTATCTTTGATTTCATTCTTAAGAATTGCTATGAACACTAACTAATTCCAAAAAGAAATAATTAAAGAAATAATCAAAGACAAAGATTTTTTAAATTATTTTTCAGACTTGTGCTTTTGTGTATACTTTGACTTTGACCTGTAAGCAACCTGGTCATAGTATCTTATACTCCGTACAATCGCTCTGATGAGGTGTGCATGGTAATATCTGTAAAATCTGTTAATATGATGGGAAGAAGTTGTGATCTGAGATGTTTTGTTCTTTCATGGCCTGCTGGTCATTACTTGCATCAGCCAAACTGTTGAACGTTACACTTGGGTCAAGGTTCAAATGATTAGAGTACAAACAGAGCAATGGAAAGTCAACAAGTGTTGTTTTGTTTTTGCAATGTTGAAGTATTTGTAAAAGTGATTGTGGAAAATGTGTTTTATTAACTCATTAATGTTAAAATCATTCATATGAATGTGCAGTGGACCATTCATAAAGCCAGTACTTGTAGTGTAGTCGTAAATACATTTTTATATACAATATAACTGCACAGGAAATGTTTGGAAAGTCCTTTTAATGTTTTTCAACATACAATATATTAGTGCTTAGATTCTTAATTGTCATAATCAACAATGAAATTACATATGCACTTTAATGTATTTACAGTTTTAAAATATATGGTAGGACCCAACATTTCTTAATATCTATAAACTCCCATAGACTAATCTAAATAAATAATCCTTATAAAAACATCTTGCAAATATTTATAGTTGAAAAAAAAACTCCACTCAATCACTCACACATTAAATATCATCCGTTTTGGTGTGAAGACGCGTCAGTGATAATCAACTGTTGCTGTGTCAGAGATGTGGCAAGTCCCGATCAGAATGACTAACATCCCTCACCTCCCCTAACCAAGACTAAACATCATCACCATGCAGGAAGGAACGGCCTGTTGCGAAATTACATGATCCGTCGTTTACATCCCAGCAGATAAATATTTACCCCTGTGTTGTGGCCCGCCTTGTGATTAGCCACCTCCCCTCGCACAGTACCGTGGACCACCTCAGTGAACAATGGCTCTTTCATGGGCACCGTGTCATTCCTCTTCCCCTCCTGTGAACCCTAGGGAGTGGGACAGGAAGTCGCCCTCAAAGCCTCAGACCGGGTAAAGGACTCTAAGGGAAGTGGGGGAGAGAAATTAGGAAAGGGGGTGCTCAGGTAATTGAACCCTGAAGGTCTGGACCAATCCATCCGTCTAGCTTTGAGTCGCCATTGTGTTTGTTGATCTGTACCTCAATCTTGATGGATGTCAGTGCTCAGCTCAGCATAACCCACTTTACTCCTGTAATGTGATGCAGTTTTTAGTAAAATGGCTTGTTCAGTGCTAAAGAATTGGAGTGGAATACCAGAATTGGTTAGCTAACAAAATTGACCGAAAGTGATTAGCTGACCAATATGAAGTTGGTCAGCTAATGTATTTTACTTTTTTTATTTTATTTTTATTTATTTATTTATTTGTTTAAATGTCAGGATAATAAATAAAAAGCTCAATGGAACACTAAAAAGTCATGTTATTTTGCCTTAGCAGATTTTGTCATTGGCCTTACTTGGCTAACTAGTGAACTTATCTGTTTCTCAAATGTTGCTTTAATAGTTTTGCAAACACCTGAATGTAAGTCCATCCTCAAAAGATTCTGTATAATTACCTCCTAGAACTGACTGATCAATTCCCGAAACATCATGAGTTTACCTCCAAACATGATATAACATTGCAGAGTGTCAGATATTCATTTGATGCTCTGAGGCGAAATGTCTTTACTATGAAAGAACAAATCCGCTAAAGTGGATCCCAGCTTGAATAAATGTGAATTGTCACTATTTATATATAGTAACATGCTATTTTTTAATTTTAATTGATTAATCTTTTTTATTTTTATGTTTAGGAAAATTCACAATTCGATAGCTATTAAAATTGGTATAATTTTTATAAATTCTACCATTCAGTGCATTTAAATGACAAAATAGCAGTTTTGTCTATGTATTTAACCAGTTTTCTCAGAAATTGTTAGATAAATGTCAAATGTGACACGATGTTTGTTCAGTAGCCTGCAAGGCTTAGATAATGCCTTCAGAAAAAGAAAGTTATTACAGAAAGAATGTCGATGTTATGACATTTAATGATAAAAGAATGGCAGTTAATTTAGCTTAAATTTGTTTTAGTCAGAATGATATGCACTGATGCTCAATAGGTAATAACTGTGCACAATAGGACCATAAATCTCCGTTAAGACGATAAATAGGGTCAATTCTGATTTCACATCGCCTTTAAGCCTGAACTCCTAGAGCAGGTTGGAGCCCATGGAGGGACAGATGTCGCCAAATCCGCCCATCTTGATTCCAGCGACTTTCATTACCAGATGTTTCAGGGCTATTATTGCATTAGAGCTGAAATGAATAGGCAGATGTGTGCGTATGTGTGAGCGCATTATTAGCAGAGCTGAATTGTGCTGGTCTTATGATCACAGTGATTATAGAGAGTCGAAGCGGAGCACAACCGCAGGCTGGCGACTGGTAATCCTCTTCTTTCCCTAAATAAGCCCCCCTGTCATCCGCTATGTCTGATACAAATGCTTTCACAATCCCCTATTCTACCCTTTAATTCTCTCTCTCTCTCTCAATCTCAGTATGATGTTAGCCGGGCACTTTATCAGAGCCATTGTGTTTATCTGATCCTATTAAACACTAGAGGAACAGAAGAGCTGCGCTTTCTGTCCTTCTCATCCCTCTACCCTGTCTGTGGGACACAATAATGGCATTGTGATGTCCTGAAAGATCCTGCCCCACCAAACAGACCTGTTTATTTGAGCAGCTCACGGTGACATAGAGATCTTTGTGACATAGAGGTAAAAGTGGGACAGACAGCTTCCAGGTGTTTCTGCTGATGAACAGGTGTGCCTGCATGTGCGTATGCCTGTGTGTTTTTTATATTCAATCTTTCTGTCAAACACTCACACACACATGCATCCGGCATTTTCCTGGCTCCCTCAGTCATCAAATTCAGCATTATTTAAAAAGCAAAAGCACTAAATGCCCCTCTAAACCCTTAATCACAGCGCGGCTGCTAATTCAATAATACCCCCGTAGCTGTCTGGTGATGCCCGCATTGTTTTGGCTCTGCCCAGGTGATGGTGGCTCATTCAGGGAGCCTGGCGTTGTCTCAGGGGCACGGTGCCCTGTTACGGGTGCCCATTGTGCATCTATTGTACGCCTATTGTGGCAACCCTGAGAGAGCTGGAGGAAAACAAAGGCACCAGCTCTGCAGAGTGCCCGTGCTGATTTCGCATGCACCTGGCATCGCCACAGACGCGGGACATTATTAATTGCTAATACATATTTATGTGGCACAAATTTGCCATTTGTTTATGCATAAAATTATCAATAGACACAGGGCGCTTAGCCAGAGAAAATGGTGACCTTTTTAAAGCAGGACTGAATGGAGCTTCGCTCGCCGGTTATGACTTTGTGCACTTTGTGTGTAGTGCACGATTGCTTTTGTGCGAGTCACATGTGTGTGTAATAGAGAGCATCTTGTGTGCACATGCTTGATGTTGTTTGTGCGTCTGAGTGAAGTTTATATCAACTCAAGATAAATGGAAAGGGACTGTGAGGGAGTATAACATGGCCAGAAGACATTTTTGAAAAAAATAGTTATTAATGTTAGTAAATATTATAACACGGATGTCAGGGATACTTGATTCTGATTGGTCTGTCATGGCAATCTAAGGTGTTATTCTCAGATAACATCCACTGAAACTAATAACACAGGCTTATCTGCGTACTTTTCTATCATCTTGACCGTCAGTGAAAACATTCACATCCATATACATTCACTTACAGATTTATATTTTTATCATATTTATATTATTTAGCAAAATAAACAAATAAAGTACATCCAAATGCTTGTCTTCGTAGAATAAACCCCCTTCAATCTTATACAACGATACACCTGTCGTGTTTAATTCCGCGAAACAACCACCAGGATGTACTTAATCCCTTACTTAGTACAGTTTATTAATATTAATACCAATTGTTATGTTAATAATATTGCCAATCTAACAGGCTAATGTAGTTAATTAGTTTCGAAAAAATATTATTAATTAAATGGAGAAAAATAGCAGCTAAAATATTGACCTTTCCTTAAAAAAATCATAACTTAAAACCTTAATATTGATTTGAAAAAGCTGATTAATATAATTATTATATTGAGGTAAAATGTAGTTACATTGACACCACAGAGTCCTGATAAATGTAAAACAAAAATAAATAAAAATTCTGATTAAATTACAATTAAAATGACTGGATATCAATGCATACCTGTAGCAGTTATTGAATGTGACAGAATTTTTAATTCATTAGCTGAAGAACCACTTCATTGGCATTGATTACAAGATATACAGTGCATCTGGAAAGTATTTATAGCGTTTCACTTTTTCCACTTTTTATGTTACAGCCTTATTCCAAAATGGATTAAATTCATTTATTTCCTCAAAATTCTACACACAACACCCCATAATGACAATGTGAAAAAAACTCAAATAACATGTACATAAGTATTCACAGCCTTTGCTCAATACTTTATTGATGAACCTTTGGCAGCAAATACAGCCTCAAGTCTTTTTGAATATGATGCCACAAGCTTGGCACACTTGTCTTTGGGAACTTTTGCCCATTCCTCTTTACAGTACCTTTCAAGGTCTGTCAGGTTGGATGAGAAGCGACGGTATACATCCAGAGATGTTCAATAGGATTTAGGTCTGGGCTCTGGCTGGGCCACTCAAGGACATTCACCGAGTTGTTGTGAAGCCACTCCATTGAAATTTTGGTGGTGTGCTTTGGGTCATTGTCCTGCTGGAAGATGAACTGTCTTCCAGTTCCTGCTGCTGAAAATTATCCCCAGAGCATGATGCTGCCACCACCATGCTTCATTGTAGAGTGACCATCGGGTTATTGATCACCTCCCTGACTAAGGCCCTTCTCCCCTGATCACTTAGCTTAGATGACCGGCCAGCTCTAGGAAGAGTCCTGGTGGTTTCAAACATCTTCCACTTTCGGATGATGGAGACCGCTGTGCTCATTGGAACAATATGTATATATATATTTAAAAGTTGTAATAAGACCATTAACACACCAGGGTTTTTCCAATGACTTTCCTACAAAGGGTTAAGGGAATACTGGAAACTAGGTTAAAGTGGTTGCTCACTAGCCCAAAACAAAAATCCTCTTGTCTTTTATGATATTGGTCTGGTTAATATGGTCTGGTTTTCTCTATTGGGATTTTAAAAATTTCTTATGATGCACCAGTTTAAAAAGATAATGTAATAGCCAACCTGTTTTCAAAAAACACTCTTTGAGGGATCAGCATAAACTATATTTTTTAAAACCCTTTACTGTCCTTTGCAATCATATTTGCAGTGCTCACCTTAACAAACATCATTAATTAATATAAATTGTCTATTTGAATGACACAAATCATGTGTCAGGTTACAAGTCTTGTGTTTTTGTGTGATTGCTTCTAGTTGAGAGGCTCATAAGCATCACCCAGCTTCACTTGACCCGGTGGCAACACACACACACACATACACACTCAACTCAATAAGGAATACATTAGTCCTATTTCAAGTGACTCTTCCCCTTTCTCAGCAAACACATTTATTTTCTATTAAAGCCTGATCTGCAGAGCTGGCAGCCAAGTAGCCGCCAGAGTTTATTACCATAAAGATTAGAACAGAGCTCTTAACACACAGGTGAACACACGCACATTCACTCAGTCCCACTCAATCCCACATGTATGTGTGTATGTCAGTGTGTGAACATGCACTTTTATTTCCCACCTGTTGAAAGGCTCTCTGTGGATCTATTCGAATCTATTTGAATTCGTTTCTACACAGCTGTTTAATATTTTAGAAAATTTAAAGACACTGTTCACCTAAAAGTAAATATTTTGACATGTTTTTTTTAAGGGGGTGGGGGTGGGGGCGGAGGGTTCTGCATATATTTTCTTACATAGAATTTTTGTCTTGTTTTGCAATGACTAAAACAAAAGGCATTTACATTATAAGTAAAATTGCATTATAAATCAAGTTTTGTTTTCTATTTTAAAAAAAGTTGAAAAACTGTAATGTTAAAACCCCTATACCTGACTTATACACAAAAGGTGCACTTTCACTATGCTTTCCATTCAAAAGTGAGTGCAGACGAGGCTGCTCATCTCCTAAATGGGACAAACAGCACCATAAATATAGCATAGAAATGGCATGTACATTTTGCTGTAATAAAGTAGCATGTAAAGTAATCCGATTACTTTTGTGTAGATCAGACCTGTAATAAAAATATGTTTTGTCGTACTTGACATCAGTAATGTAAATATAACCAAAAAACCAGTATGGACATTGTTAAAAATGTATAGGTCAAACATACGGCGTCCCATTTGATTTTATATGCAAATTAAAGGTCAATGTTGCAAACACAGCAACTTATGTCAGAGTAACATTTTAAAATATAGGTTGTCATTCAGTGTTACAGATATATTTATTCAAAAAAAGAAACTGCATGCTTTCATGCACTTATTAGTAAGTAAAACAGCGTGCTGACCTGTACTTATTATAATGTATCAATCAAAAAGTGTTCCTGCTAAACATGTATTATGTATTTAAGAATTAATTAGATTAACTGTCATTGCATTAACACTTGTCATAGCACTTACATATCTGTTGCTCTTTTGCTTGTTTGATAGATCCTATTGTTCTCATTCATTAGTCACTTTGGATAAAGAAATCTGCTAAATGATTAATGTAAATCTAAATGGGTAAAACCTAGTGGTTTGAAGACTAGTGGCAAAATATAAAGATTAAACATGGCAATTAATTAGTATTTGGGGGCTGCACTATGATTCTTTTATAGAGTTTTTCATGCCATCTTTAATTTTCACTTTTGGAGAACTATTTCTTTAATGCTCTCCTCCTCACCTCTTTCTTTGTTCACCTTTCTCCTCTGTTTCTCATCCCCAGGGTTCAGCTCCTCACCAATGGGTTTATGGTCTGAAGACGAGCAGCACTCATCTCTTTCACATCCTTTGTAGGTCAGTTCCTATTTTTACTCGTTTTCTTCCCCCATTTTTTTGTGCAAGGACACCCATTGTTGTCGCCCGACACAAGCAAAGTCTGTCGTATTGGTAAACAAATCAATTACTCCTTCACAATGCTGGCGATGTCCTCATCAAAGACACATTATCACTCTGTGCCGTATTGTTGTCATCATGACACCTCTAATCATGGTTATCATAGGCTAGTAGTTTCCATGGCTACCCTATACCAGTCAGCCAATGAATTGCCCTATCCCAGGCCAGCACAACTGCCCTTAGCCAATTGTAGCACCCTAAGAAAGACTTACTACAGTAAGTGCTCAGTTCGGACCTTCACCTTTGAGATTGAGAGCAAAATAAGCTTTTACAGCTACTGTTACATTACATTATTTCTGTTTCCTATTTATTGCATTTTGAGGGTATTACATAACAAAAACTAGAAAGTGGAAACACTAATATGCGCATAAATTCAAAATGTCTAATTTTTTTTGCAGATAAAAACATGCACATAAACTTCAGTTGAAACTAATTTACTGAGGAAATTCAACTGATGATGGGATTAGATAACTAGACTAACATGGAACATTGGACCAGTCAAGTGGTTTCCGTTTCCATAAACATTAAATTGCTAATATAAGTCAAGTTAGTTAACCTCAAAATGAAAATTGTCACAACTAATTGACCCTCATGTCATTCTATTTCTATTTGTTGTAATTTTATTGAGTACGTGTAAGAGGTTTATAAGAAAGTGTCTGGTGCATATAAAGAGGAGATTATTTTCTAAATTTTTCAATCTATTTAAGACAAATTAAAATATTTAAAATTAAATACGTAATCTTAACTCTATTCATCAAGTTCTTCGACAATTCTGAAGGTAAATTCAAAAGTTTTTCTGAAGAGGCTCAATCAATTTTGAGATGGACCGCTTTTACCATTTATGCACATACAGTATAAGCACTGATCATAAACATTGGTTTGTAATGACATGAGGGTATGTATATATATATATATATATATATATATATATATATATATATATATATATATATATATATATATATATATATATATATATATATATATATATATATATATGTATATGTGTATATATATATGTGTATATATATATATATATATGTATGTATGTAAAACAAATTACAATTAATTAATTACAATTTTAAAAAAAAAGCCAGAGACAGGTGGTGATTTTGTTAAATGAGACTGTAAAAAATGATCTGATATGTAATGGCAGAACATTCCACAGAGTTAAGAAGTTAAGAAGTTCATCAATGTAAGTAGGTTCCAGACCATTCAAAACTTTAAAAACAAATAACAATAACTTGCATTGAATCCTAAATTGAACTGGGAGCCACCAAAGGGCTGATAAAACTGGTGAGATACTAGAACTTTATTTTGTTCCAGTTAAAGGCCTAGCAGCTGCATTTTGAACCAGCTACAGGCGCACAATTGAAGCATGCAAAACTCCTGAATACAAAGAGTTGCAGTAGTCCAATCTGGACATCATAAAAAATATTGATGATGGTCTTCAACTCCTTAAAAGACAGAAAGGGCTTCAGTCTATCAGTGTTTCTTAATGGATAGAAACCACTTTTGACGACTGGATTTATTTGCTTGTCAAACTTAGCGTCAAAAATAACTCTAAGACTTTTTGCATGATTGTCAACCTTAGATTTAAACGAACCTAGTTAATTAATTCTAATGACATGAGGGTGAATAAATGAGGACAGAATTTTCACTGTGGGGTCAATCACCTCTTTAAATGTTTTGATCTATTTTTGTTTACAGCTTCAGAACTCCAGTAACCTATTGAAATTGCACCTTAAAATGCAGTTGCATGTGTTCTCCCAAAGAGAATGAGTTGAGCTGGTTGGCTTTTTTTTGGTGGAGGAGGTGTAGTGATTATTCAGAGAGCAGGGTCATGGTTATCAGAATAAACGGAGAGCAAGAGAAGTAGAAAAAGAGAGAGAGTGAGATGGAGAGTGAGGACAGGGCCACAGGGAGGGGGCACAGGGCCAGCTGGAGGGCCAGGCTGTGTGCTTTGTGTGTTTGCAGCAACAATGCAGGGCAGCTGAGAGTTGCCCCATGACCGTTTCTCTGAGGGCAGCCTGTACCCTGTCCACACACACACACACACATACACACACACGCACACACACACACACACACGGGTCACTGCAGAGCTACTCAGCTGCTGGTGCAGTCAACTGGAAACAGCCACACTCCTAAAATCAGATTGTTTTTTTTTTCCTGTCAAATACACTCAAGTGCATGCTTCGCAGACCTTCATATTAAATGACATATGGGTTTTCTGTTGACACTGTCCAGGAAAGATAGCCAAGCTCGGAGAATGACAGGAATGTGTGTGAGAGTCTGTTTTAAAGGAGTCATAATCATAAATTGTATTAGCATTTTATCATTCTTTCCCCTTGATGTATGCATAAAATGTCATAATCACACTCTTTAAATCATGCCATTATTATGATTAATTAAAAATGATAACTGGCCACATGGTCAGAAACAGTATTTAATTTATTTTTATTATATATACACATCTATATGTGTATATATCATATCTTCTTTATTAACTTAAAATGTGCTGCCAATACTCTTAAGAAGGAAAAGTAGGGCCTATTCTGCAGCTTATTTTATTTATTGGGTCAAGTATCTCATATTTGTTTAAAGGGCAACTTTTTTACCCATTTTTCAAGATTTAAGATAATTCTTTTGTGTCTCCAGAATGTGTCTGTAAAGTTTCAGCTCAAAACACCCATCAGATTATTTATTATATCTTTCAGAAGTTTGTGGTTTTCAGCTCTAAGCATCTTGAAGCTGTTTTTGTTGCCTGTGCCTTTAATTCTAATTCTCCCCCTGCCCACCATTCCCACTCGCCTGTGCTGTGTCAGATAAACAGCACAGTGACAGACATGAGCTAAGCAGATTTCGCTTAACATTTGTGAGAAATATACAGTAAGAACTTTGCCAATGATTATTTGAAGTATTTGTTGTGGAGATAATTCAAGCCTTTCGAAGAGTCACACACAATGTTGATACAAAGTTCACGCACACTACCTACATTTCCATCCACTTATTTTTATGCGCATTTTGGATATACGCATAAATTTAGAAAATGGGCATAAAAACTGTATGCACATAACTGAGTAGGATAAACTTTTTATTCGATGAGAAAAAGATGCGCATAAACTACGATGGAAACACTTTTACTGAACAAATTCCAGTATGCGCATTAAAAAAAGGTCATGTGATGATAAAAATGTGTGAGAATGGACAAACCAACCTGACCACGCTGTAAAACATCTGAAATGTTCTTTTGGTCATTCTAAAATGCCACAACCATTTCAGTATTAGTGTTATTATATTAATAATGACCTCCAGAATCAAGAGCGTCTGTGCTCCGCCTCTCACGCCTTCAAACGCCACCACAAACATGTTCACTGCATTTATTCAGTCATTTATTAAATAAAGAAAAGATTGACGCAGCTTCTCCTACTGCAGCAAATTTCGTTTTTACTTTTGATATTTGGTGCCAGACAATCAGGTAGTGACTATTTTGTCTCTCTTTGTCGACTCATTGGATGGAAGCGCTGCTTTATTCGCACGTCTTTTATGCATTATTCCAGTTGTGTGCATAAAGTTAACTCGCATTTTTGGATGGAAACATTGCTACAGACACACAGACACACACACAGTGCGTGCATTTAACTTTGCACGGTTTTTGCACACAAATGTGACAGGATAAAAGTTAATATCCACTGCTGTATGGATATCCATTATGTTAATGTACAAAATAAACCTGATTTAACGTTCACAAACCAGGATTGAAGCATCTTCTTTTAAAATTGTACTGACATGCAGCTGTGGTGATTAAAAACTGTCTGATCACTGTAATACATTACAAACATGCACTGATTTAGAAACCTTTAAAACTTGTAAAACTCGTTCTTGATCACATTTGATGACGAGTGATGATCACAGAGAGCTGAACAGATCTTTTAATCCAAGTTGCTTTGCGCATGTCCTGTCTTGTTGATATAATTATATTAAAGAGACATGTTAATGCGCAGCTGTCAATCAAATCGGTGAGCGGGGAAACTGCACTCCTACGTCACGTTGCAGTGGGCCTCAAAATGGGAGGGATTTGGATCCTATTTTAACGTCAAGAGGTTTAAAAAGAGACTTATTGTTTTTTTATCACCCCAATATGACTGTGGACACACTATACCTACACACAGTTCTGTCCAAAAAAATATTTTCATCATAGTTGCCCTTTAATTCATATACCATATCCATATCAGATTTTTAAAAATTAAATATATTATTTAATATATACACATGTACATACAAACTGTAAAGACTTCAATTCTAGTTGTCATGTTGTAGGATGGACCAGAAAGTGTTTGGTTATCAACACAGAGGGAAAAAAAACTCCTACAGTACTGGAAAAAAATAAAGGTGATTAAATGATGACCGAATTCTAAATTCATTTCCTCAAGGTCTGGAATGTACAGTGTTTTTAAAAATAAACTTATATCTCACGATCTCATCTCTCTTCAAAAGATCCCACTTCCATTTGAACCTGTATTGTGTAGGTGACACGTTGACACATTTACGCATTGAACAACATCCTGGCTGGACTGAAAGGTCACCAGCCTCTTCATAAAGGTTTATGTTTCTGGGACTGTAGCTTTCTTTGTGTGGTCTAAACAGTGAAATATTGTTGCACAAACGTGTTCAAGCTGTGTGTGGAGCAGGGACGAGTATGCTTGTGTGACCTCTGACCTGTCTTCCTCTCAGCGCGCATCTAAAGGAAGTTCGGCCTGTGTTTAGCCCACACAGACAGGAAATCATGTAGTGCAGAGGGAAGTTGTAGGACCGTAAAGTTGTTTTAGATGTTGTGACCTTTTTGACCTCCGCTTATGATGCAACGTCCTCCTTTCCTTTATTGGAAAACACAGCTGAACGTGTGTATGTGTTTATCCATAAAGGGAAAGTCACTGTCTGAAGAATGCACCGTATGCATCTGTTTGTCTATGTATGTGTGTATCCTCTTTACTTTTGGAAACACCTGCATGCACTCTAAACACCGGGACTCCTCAGTTTCCCCACAGGCTGATCGCTATGGGGACACACTTGTCCTGCTCTGTAAACAGATACAGGCATGATGGAGGATGTGGATGAGCTTGTGTTTGGGATGAGAAGAGGTACAACTGTGTGTTAGTGTGTGTGTGTGTGTACAGCACACGTCAAGTCTCTAATACTCTCTATCAAAGTACCTGTTTACTCTGTCATAGACTACGTTTACATGGACATCAGAAGTCAAATTATTTGCCTTAATCTGAACAAGACAATACTATGATTAAGGTGTTCACGTGACTTGCTTTTTGAATTTTCCTTTCATTCAGGAATATTTCATGAATGCCCCCGTTACAAACGAGATATTGGATGCGAGTATGAACTGCTGGAGTGTTGTTTTAATGCAATTTGATACCACATGCTGTGAAAAAAAACTCAGCATTTCACGATAAAGGTGTCTGTAGTCCCTTACTGACTCGGTAGGTGCAGAGAATAATGTCAAACAGCCTTGTGTGTAGACTATCCTATCACAAAATGCGGCCAAATTCCTACACAACGGTAATAGTTTGATTAATGTGTTTACATGTCTGTACTGCACTTTAATAATTAAAATCAGCATATACTCCACATGTCTTAATTAAATTTCTGTTTAGTTTGATTATGACTTTAGTCGGATTAAGGTAATCAAAAATCGCTGTTTACGGTGGTAGAGTCTTAATCCGAGTATTGTCTTAATCATATTAAAATCTGATTATTGGTGTCCATGTAAATGCACTCAATGTCTGTAATGTAAATACAAGCCAAGAAATGAAAAAAACGATTTACGTTTTTTAAATTTAAGGTTTCAAATTTTAAGAAAGTTTTGTATATATTTGTTCCCATGTTGGGTTAAAACAAATTAACATTTTTAGAGTGCAAGTGACTAAAAACACAAACACTTGCATGTCTACACTGCAGGATGAAGTTGTCAAATGCTTCAAAAACATTCTGTCATGGGCTTTCTGATTTTGGAGTTTAACCAACAAGCAACAATATAAGCAATTCCACACAGGTGTCAAGCTTTTTACTGTAATGCCATAGAAGAACTTTTATTGTTCTCTAAAGAACATTTTAGTGAAATGTTTGTCAATTAATCTTTTTTTCATACTGTGAAGAATTTTTAATCTAAAGAACTTTATTCTAATATATAGAACCTTTTTGTTGGATAAAAAGGTCATGTGGATGTTAAGGGTTCTTTGTAGAACCAAGAAATGTTTTTGACACCAAAGATTCTGTCAGTAATAAAGATGAACAGATCAAAATGTGTTTGGCATGTACTGGACTGGTATGTACTGGACTGAATTAAAATGCAGATTTCATTGCTTAATTTCTCATTGTTGGATCATTGGAAGATTTGAGATTTGCTACTCAATAAACCAATAGGCTATGATTTAAATCAGTAACCTGCAAGTAATATAACTACTTTTTATAACTATTGTTACACCTTCATAACCATGTAAACAAATAGGTGCTTTGTGCTTTGGTGAACATATAATTGTTACTTTATTTCAAAAGCATTTAAAATCTTTCCAATCCCACACTCGTGCATTTCAGACTTGTGTCATGTAAAACATGTTTTATTGCATGTCTTTATTTCTCTTTAATTTGCACAGTATCAGTGCTTTACACAGTAATATTCTTAGCTCACTCAGAGATTTTGATTAAAAAGAAATAATTATGTGTTGAACTAATGTCACAGTTCCTTTCCCTTTTTAAAGGCTTGAAGAGAACAGCGGTCCCTTTTTTCCCCAAAATGAAGAATGTAAAAAAATATTTAAATGTTTAAGGTTAAATATTAAAATAAATATATAAAAGGAAAATTGATTCTTGCTTTGAGAATATTGTACCAGTGCTGGGGAGTAAAATATTGTTTATGTGTTTATTTTCCCAGCCCATTCACAAGAATTTTGGCTAATACTATGTGTAAGCTCTTTAAGTGGACTTACTCTAGAAGATCACAAATGTCCACAATCCAAAGGGAGTGGTTCATTTTTGGATTAACATTCATGTTCAGATGTAATTGGTACTTGCAAGTTATTATGCAGAACTAATCTCAGATACACCAGGAAGCAATTTGTCTGGGGGACGTTTCATGAGGTTACACTACAATCGTTAAATCTACTGACATTAGCTAATTCATTAGATATCATGAACTTATAGCCTGATATACTTCTGGTGAGGATGAAACATAAAATTAATTGTAATTTTGGACAAAAGCAGGTTAAAAATCAAGTAAATTGGTTTACTGCTACATTGAGTAACTAACTATTATTTTTGTTTTTTTTATTTGTGCTGTTATGTGTCTGAAAATTAACCAAGATTAAGGATATGTTGCGATATAGTGCAACAAAACTTATGAGATCAACTATAGCCAACACAGATCTAATCAACTCAATTTCAAAAAGTCCTCCTCTCTCTGCGCAATGTTCAGTGACACATCATCTGTCATTAGGTGACAGATTGTCCCACACTCTTCTCCCAAATTCCCTTCTGAGCCTCTCTCTCAATATGCCCAGTGCCACCGTATTCCCTACGTCTCCCTCCCAATAGACCTGCCCCACTCCGGCTCTCTTCAGTACCTGAACTCCCTCACTTGAGCGACGGTCAGGCTAATTGCGGCAAACGCGCCTGTGAATGTATACGCAGTCATTACTGCTCACAGTGTGTGAAAACAGCAGAGGCCACATAAAGACGCACTCATTATGAAAAATGAGGCTCTTGAGTGAATTACATCGATGCGTTTGTGTGTCTTGTAGGTTGTGGCGTCCCCTGCGAGGCGCCGCGATGAAGGGCGTGGGCAGGGACGGAGATCCCTAATCAACACGGCAATCGCATTTCCATATAAACAACCAAAAGCTCGTCTACATACAATCCAATTCCATATGATATGGGCTTGCCGTCAAGGCTTGTAATTGCTTCAGTTCGCCGAGTGTTAGAACAGGGCAGAAGAGGACGAGAGAGGCCTCTGGAGTAATGGAGGAATAGTCCAAGCGAGAGATTTTTCAATGACCTGAGCTCTCCAGCGTTCTAGTATCCAAATACGCTAAATCAATGCTCAGTCATACAGCAATAACAAGGCGCCTTTTATTTCCACAGTAATGGTTATGAATAATGTAACTGCTACATTTAATATGGCGTAACCTGTTTTTGATGCTCATTAAATGTTTTGGAGAGCGTTTTTGTGACTCAGTGACAAGGCCTTGAACGTAGTACGTTATTTCATTGCCCGTCACCAGGATTTTTAGTGTTGTTTCTTAAAAGACTAATTCATCATTTGCTTTGTTTGGTGTTTTTTTTCCCAAAGTGTTCATAGAAATCAACTTATAAATCATCAAGGACCATGGTTTCAGCTGTTCTTTAATGTTGAAGAAATTATTGCTGAAGAAAATGCCAACTCGTTTCTGTGTGGAGTTTGCATGTTCTCCCTGCGTTCGCGTGGGTTTCCTCTGGGTGCTCCGGTTTCCCCCACAGTCCAAAGACATGTGGTACAGGTGAATTGGGTATGATAAATTGTCCCATAGTGTATGAGTGTGTATGGATATTTCCCAGAGATGGGTTGCAGCTGGAAGGGCATCCGCTGCGTAAAACATGTGCTGGATAATTTGGCGGTTCATTCCGCTGTGGTGACCCCAGATTAATAAAGGGACTAAGCCGAAAACAAAAATGAATGAATGAATGAATAAATGAATGAAAACGCCAACTACATCTTGAATGCCCTGAGTCTAGTACATCAACAGTACTGTAAATGTTCATTTTTGGTTTAACTATGGATGAACTGAAGCATGAACACACTTCAAAATATATTCCTTTTGTGTCGAACAATGAAATAGGTTTGGAGTGACATAGAAGAATAATATTCTTCACTTTTGAGTGAACAGTTCCTTTTAATACCCCTGCTTCATTCCACTTTTTGATTGGTTTTCAAGCGCATTCCTCTGCAAATCAGGCAGCGCATATGATCTCTTTCATGAATGCAGGAGTTTTAAATAATGAGAATCATACATAAACATCCCCTGATCTATTTATCTCAGGTGAGAGAATACCCCCCCCCCCACCCCCCTCCTCCTCTCTCTCCTTGTTCTCTTGCCCCCTCTGGGAATCTTCTCCTCCTGTGGGTTAAAGTAATGTCTAGTCCTTGGGGTTTTCTTCTCCTTGAGATGAACAGAAGGAGAGGAGGAGAACAGGTAGTAGTATTATTCTCTGCTTTTCGCTGGTAATACTGAACCCCGGCCAATTAGGTGGATTAAAACTAACAAAACACCTCCATTAGTGGGAGGTATTGTTACATGCTTGCTGATCATTTAGAAGTAAACTCCTGAGTGCCTCCTGGAATTCTCCCCCGGAATATGTTTCCCTTTCATCTCACAGCCCTTGTGTTCTCAGCAACACAACCAGAACTTCTGTTGGCGCCATGCAGTTTTTTTTCCCAAACGAAGATTATAGCCGTGCAATTAAACATTTAATTTAATAGCTTGTAGTTGAGGCTGAAATTGTGAAAATCTGGAGTTTTGTCTGTTTACATTACATGCAAGAAAAACATTTCAGGTTTTTGAAGCCGTGGACTGAACTTTGATTCAATAAAGGAACAAGGTTTTGAAGAACCAAACAGGAAAAGGCATCTAGTATTTCATTTTTCAGTGTACTTGAGCATTATACATTACACTTTAAAACAGTTCTTTATATATATATATATATATATATATATATATATATATATATATATATATATATATATATATATTGTTGCATTGCTTACAATCGAGCAGGAAACAGAGTTAATGTAAGAGATGTGGATTTCAACTATATATAATGAGAAATGAATACCTTGATTTGGCACACTTTCTAATATGCATACCTGATCAACTGTGCTTTCGCAATGCACAAAAAAATAAAAATTGCATGAGGTGGCGCTAACCACAACAGTTTTTTGGCAGCCTGCCCACTTTTATGCTCATCCTGATTTTTACTTTCATTTTCTGTTTTACATTGTCGTTTGGCTTGAACTTTGTCCTCTACACAATATACAGTAGAAAATTAAAAGTGACATTTGATACTATGAGAGAAACACACTGTTTATCATGCTTGCCACTTTAACAAATTATTAAACAATCTAATTGTAATTCCTTGCCATAGAACATCTTTTTTGGTAATGTCTTTATAGTATGTTGGATTTTATCAGAATATTCTTTGTTCTCAGACACCAGCAGTAAACATTTTACATTTATTCATCAGCAAAACACTTCAGTGGTTTTCAAAACCGCTAACTGCACTACAGAGCCTCCAGTCTTAACCTTTTGTTCTGCTGCAGCAGCTCAGGGCATATGATCTAAAACTCAAATCCTATTGGATGGCCCATTTCACCAAAGGGTAACGGGAGAAATTTGACCCAAAATCAATCCTGAATTTGTCATGCCACAACTGATCACACCTGATCTATTTTGATTTAAAGGTGCAGTAGGTGATTGTCTTCAGAAACATGTTTTGTTGTGCTGGTTGAAAGTCTCTTTACATTCCAATAGTAATGATTAAAATAAACGATCTAAATGTATTTTTATATTCTGGGTAAGGCATAAGACTAGAAAATGTTCATCCAATTAATTTTTTTTCTGGCCGACAATTCCCATAATTCTGATAAGTAGCCCAAACGGTCTGTCAACAAATGTAGATTTGAACAACTGCGCACCCGTTCACACAGATCTGCTGTTTACGTGTGCATGCACACAAGAGAGAGACTGACAGAGGTAAAAAATAAATGCTGAATCAAAACTTTTTAAAATCCTGAATCAATATTGGAGTTACTTTTGCACACTGGAGGAAGGATGACACCATGGCTGAAGTATTTCTTTTAGACAGGTAATGCTTTAAAACTATTTTAGTCACGCAAAGCTGATGTAGATTTTGTTGTTTTATAAATGGGCTATATGCACGGAAGTGTTGTTCAGCCACTGAAATCTTCCGGTAAGAGATTGATGTGACTATTTTCAATTTCATAAGGGACCTTTTACAGCATCGATAATGTAGATTTTTATTTAGCTTAATAACAAAACATAAGTAAATAGCACTATTCCGCCTAGTCTGCTTTACTGAGGTGAAGTTTTATGTTTAAATTAGATCATTTTTGATCAACGACAACCTGTGATGCCCTATAGTGTTTACTATGCTACTCTGAATATTCGGTCTGAAATAGCATGTAAGTATGGCTTAATAATAAATGTAATTCCTGCACTAGCCGGTCAGCATAGACACTTTAGGACAAAGCGCATGAGAGCGTGAGACCAGCGATCCTTGCATGCATGAAATATTGCACATTATGACAAGTTTTGCTTGCTACACAACATTAAACGTGCTAGATATTATACAGTTTTTCATTCATAATTGTAGTACTATAAAGTTTTCTAAGTGGCGGATGACATGATCTAGTGGGTTGTCTACTGTCATCCTTATGGTGCGTGTTTGTGATTTCAGGAGGCGTGGCTTTGGGCGGCAGGGGAGGGACTGCGTTTCAGATATATTATGCTAACTGATAGCATTTTGGCAGATCACCTACTGCACCTTCAAGAGCATAAGAGCGTCATACATTTGCCCCATTTAATCGTGCTGTATGAGAAAGAGCCTTTAGGCATGCCATAGATAGATACATGGGTGTTTTGTACTAACATTTGTTTTAATGTAGATGTTTTAGTTGCGTTGCTCAATGACTCTCTTCACTTTCCCTTCTGAGCTCTGAAACTGAACATATTGAGAGCTCTCATCAACAATTGAATAGCTGAAAAGGAATTAACCTCTAAGTAGTCCTCCGTACATTTGCAGAGTGTGTGCCCGTATCAAAGAGCATATTTAATAGAGCGCTGTGGCGTGGAGAGCTCCAGCGGAGTGTTAAATAGGCCGAGAGCTGGAAGTGAAGGGCAGAGGTGATATCCTCGCTAAAGGTCTTGAACAGCCAGAGCAAAGCGTCTGTAAACGGCAGGGAGATGTACGCAGATCTAATGGTCACATGTGAACACAATGGGTGCTGGAAGTTTGTTTGTGTCATGCCCAGGAGTCCCAGGGTGAGGGATATGGAATGCCTGTGTGCGTATATGCCAGTGTGTGCGTGTGTGCGTCCCTAGGGTTGGGGGGCCGTGCCGCAATGGTACAGATGGGACAACATATGACACGTGAGGGTGTGGGGACACTGAGGCTCTCTCCGTCCATCTGGACTCCCCTCTGATCCGCCCTGCCTCCCTCTGCTGTGTGTTTGTTTGTGTGTGCATGTGTGTGTGTGTCTGTTTGTTTGTGTATCTGTGAGTAAAGGCTAGCCATTCGCTCCTACATGGCTGTTTGTTTTGTGCATTCAGAGCTACAAAGTTGATTAGGGCATTATTCTCTGATAATTGGCATCACTTTTGCTTGGAATTAAAGTTTTTGATCAAAGTATGGAACTTTGATGCATAATGACAAATAAGTGGCACTACAATTTTGCCAGGGCTTTAAAATCCAATTGATTCACATTAAGGAGAGACTGGAGACACGTTTAAAAGATTAAAATGTTATGGAGACATTATAAGGGCTTTTTTTTTATTTTTATAAGAGGCATGCAGCAAAATGCCACCTAGAATCAATAACCTTATCAGTCACCGACAGGCTTTGCTCACAATGACAGTGGTGAGAAACCAGCGGTAAAGAAAGCATCTGATCATAATCACCTTGTTATGTTTGCGCAATCTTTGCCATTCAATGGCATCATGTTGATAAATGAGGTAATTAAAATTACACTGTTATAATACATGTATCTTATAACATGTATTTGACCACAGATCTGACTCTGTGTGACTATAGTTCAAATTAATAACTTTTCTTTGCATGAGACATTGACGTTACACCACAGAAAGGTTCTTCAGCATTATCTTGACCTTTTTATATACATGAATTTAATGTCATTATGTATTGTAGAGGAGAATGAAGGCTCTGTGGATTCTTTTAATTTCCTGGCCTTCACATGAAAGTCAGGCCTTAATTGGAAAAGTAGGAAGTCATATTTTAAGACAATTACAAACTGTTCTAGACCCGGAAGTCTAGGCATGATTAGATGACAAACTCTGCTGGAGTGGTAGAGAGCATGTGCATGTGACATTGAATGTGCACAATCTGTTGCCTGGCTGCCAGTTTCTCCATAGCTAGCTAAGCAGAAGCCCACTATTTATTAATTTGTTTTGTTATTTAACAATGAAATATTATAAAAGGAAATATCTGATCATCGTTCATTTCTTGGATTGCCATGGCAATGACTTGCGCGTTTGTATTACATTGCAGAGAGATCCGTTATCAGCATCACCATGGAAAATAAAACCATATCCACGAAATAGACATGAATGGAATACTTAGGCAAAGAGAACCATTCTGTCCGATAGTGGAAAAGCAGTTTTAGAGAACTCTGTAACCAACTTAAACGATTCGCACTGAATTGCAGAGTGCATTTAGTGGTCATAAATGCGAGTGTTTCAGCGAAACACTATTCCTCTTGCTTGCATAGCTCTTTTTTTGGAGCTGAGTTGATTAATGATTTGTGCGACTTGAGTTATTGATGCATTCACTGATGTATCCAACCCAGGCTCATTCTGAAAACCTACCTCTATCGCTACGTTTTTTTTGCAGTTTTTGTTTTCGCAAATCCACCAGAGGCCGCTGTGTATGCTATTTCAGATATCAAATTTCTCTTGTGAGTGCTATTTGTGCCTGCTGTTCTCACGCAAATCCACCAGAGGCCGCTGTCAACTGAGTGTTTGACTGACTGATTGGCAGACTGACTGACCAATCGACTGACCCACCCTCCTCCTACCCTAACGCCAACCGACAATTTTAAAAAGCAAAATCCAGAAAAAGAAAAGCCCTCGTCTGATTTTTACCACAATTTTACCCTGTTATTTACTTGTTTATTAAATTTTTTTTTGCATTTTGTTTTCATCTAACTCGCTTTCTGGAACCATTCCCGACCGGACTCAAAACTCATCGTCGTGGTCAACTCCTCTCTGCATCTCAAATCTGCTGATGTACATGGCAAGCTAACTGGACAAACTGGCAACAGCAGGAAAGCCGTCCATATGGATGTAAGCGGTCAGCTGGTAAGCACGAAAAGGAACAGTGTCATACCGCCTCGTAGCATTTTAAAAAGGAAATGCAGAAACGTATTTAAGGCTGTTTTCAGAATGAGCCTATGTTGGATGTATCTCATACGTAACTATATCACTCCTTATAATTTTTCGGCAAATCGAAAGTAGCAACTTCTAAAATGAGCACAACCTTTAGCAAAATTGTTTGTTATTTCTATCAAGAAAAAAAGAAGCAAAATGTGACAATTTAGTTGCAATCTGTAACCTGCCTGAATTTATGTTAAGTGATGTGTAATTTAGCCGAAAATACCGGCATCAGCTGACATGGGGAAGACGTCCTGGATTTAACCATGTAGTTTTGACCCTACTCTTGCTTCAACATGACCCGTCCAATCCAGAAGCTGCAAACCTGTCATTTGAACGTGTCTTTATCCCCCTCCTCCTCGTTCTAATAACGTCATCCGTGTCGCCCGCCTGCTTCACCCTTCGCTCGCCTCCCTCCGCCGACACCCCCGTGCCCTAGTGCATTGTGGGTCATCGGCAGAGCTCAGCCCCGTTTGTCAGGTGCTGAGGAGGCTGTTTGAAATTCATGTTCGGTAGATTGTCAGACAAGAGGAGAGTGTGTGTCGGGGGGAAGCGGCAGTGAGGGGGGGGGTTGTAGCTTCATTACCATATCAAAGAGCCAGCCGCCGTGGTCTAATGGTAATTACACCGGCCAACAATTGCCGCTCGCTGGTCGGATCATAACAAAAAAAAAAATTAAGGATGTGATGTGTATGTGTGTGTGTGTGTGTGTGTGTGAGTGAGTGTGTATGTGTGTTAGGATGCAATACAAGGGGGTGGAATTGGCCAGGGCATTCAGGTTATGTTAATACAGCTCATCTATTTAATTAGTGCTCCGACGCGGGCTTTGTTTACTTCTGACATGTCTTTTTTAAAACCGTGTGTGCGTGTGAGGGAGACAGTATGGTAACGGAGGATTTCGGGAATGATTTGGCCCATGTAAGATTGAGTGAGAATTGTACAGGCTATAATGAGCTCCACTGTGGATGGACCTTTTGATGGTCGTCCTGACTCCACCCCTCAGCTCGGCCCCCACTGGATGTGCTCACTAGAGAACACACACACACTTACACACATGCGGAGGAGAGGGAATACACACTGTCCGGCAACCTGGCCAGCAACACAACCTCCTGTATGACTGCATATGGTTTGAGTGCAGTACAATCCAGGCCAGAAACTAAGTGGGTGGGTCTTGGTGAAACAGGGTGGACGTGTTCTGGCTACTCTCTAATTTTATCAGGAATATTGTGGAGTGCACTCCTTTCCTTTGCATTTATGAAACAATAGTGCCATTCCAAGATGTAGTAAGCAGGTCTCGATGGTAATCTGTTATGACGGTGTTACTGGATGGAAGTAAGGGCACCCAGTTTTTAGGAGCCAGTCAATACCTGTAATGGATAATATCTGCTTCTGTCCTACTTTTTTTCTGAATATACTCCAAATATTAATCAAATGACGCATATTGATTGATTGATTGATTATTATAGACTTTTCACTGGTAATTTTAGAATATCTCAGTGGCTTTAAAACTTTAGACCTCATTCCATTTTAGTTTCCATGGTGACCCATTAAGTTTCAATTAGGAAGACTGATTGGCTGATTTGAAAAATTGATTTGGAATTCTGCCATTTGCATTCTTAATTCTGTACCTTCTAAATCCCATATGTTGGATGATACTTCCAGGAGCAGAGAAATACACAGATATACAAATAAACTGTACTGCTCAGAGGGTTAAGTGTCTTTGGATTAGCAAACTTTTGTAATTTATGTACAGTTTTGTTTACAAACATTTTCTAAAAGTTACCAAATGACAGATTTCCCAGTTTAACAGATATATATATATATATATATATATATATATATATATATATATATATATATATATATATATATATATATATATATATATATATATATAGTATTTCTTTTAGTTTGTCCGGAATAATAATAAAATAAAACATTGCTGAAGTCAGTAGTAGCTCCTTTAAGAAATTAGTTTATTTTTTATTTTTTATTGGCTATAGAACAAACCACTGTTGGCTAGTAACCTAAATATCCTGATTAAGCTTTTAAATTGCACTTAAAGCTAAATTATATTACATTGTAAAATATTACATACTTTCATCATGGCAAAGACAAAATAAATAAATTATTAGAAATTGGAAATTAAAACTATTATGCTTGAAAATGTGTTAAAAAAAACTTACGTACTTATATTTACGTACTTATATTTGAAAAAGAATGAAAAATTATAGGAGTAATAACTTTTTTCTTCAAATGTATTTTACTCATATATGAATACATATTTATTATTCATTTTTAATTATTTCTTTTTTATTATTTTTTCTTTTTTTTAATTATGTTTATTTAGTTTTTTTAACAGGAAGTTATAGGCCGTTGAGTGAGGGAAGTGTTTATTTGGGGTAGTGTTAGCAACAACATGGAAGGTTAATTATAAAATGAATGTTGTAATTGATATTCCATGTAGAAAACCTAATAAAAGAAATTTGAAATAAAAATTAAACCACTTTAAATTGACTCAAAAATACATTTATTATGCAATTCATGTTTTAAAGTGTAGTTAACAAAATGATTGACACTTTTTATTGATTCAATACATTGAAAATATATTCATTTATTATACAATTTGTTTATTTTTTATATAAATGATTGGTAGTATAACTTTGAGAGGATCAGCTGTCGGAATGTACCAGTAGCACTCTCCCCATTACGTGCTGTTTTTCCTAGTGTGCATATGTGTAGAGGAGTTTCTTAGCTATAAATGTGAATCTTTTTTGAGAAGAAGTGTGTGTGTTTGATTGTGTTTGTGATGACGGGGAGCTGGATGGTTATGGAGTTGTGATGGATCTATTTGGAGGCCTCTTTAGAGAGTAGAGAATCACAGAATATGATGAGAGAATCTGATAGAGGAAGTTATTTGACTCTGTCCTGATGCCTTTGTGTGTGTTTGCGTGCATGGATGTGTACAAAGTGTTTTCGAGCACCTACAAACTGTGTTTATCATACAGATCATCCCTCTATTACCCTGCACTCTTGAACCAGTTGTGCAGTGACACGCAGCTGAAGAGGACTTGCGCTCCTTGATGTCGTATCATCACAGTGGGCTGTGACTGGAAATAAATGTGTTTGTGAGAGCCACATCTTCTTGGTGCGTTTTTATGTAATGAAAGCGGTCTGTAAATGTGGCCTTGGGCTTTATAGTATGCAGAATTGGAGAAAAGATACTACTGTTTATGATATTCATGCAGCAAATGTGCACTGGGAATTGTGCCTTTGCTCGAAATTGACACCTGTCATTTTAGAAAAGTTTAGAAAAGCCAACTTCACATTTGTTTGCTTATTAAATATTTGGTTCATTTTCTTAGCCCTCATTTTAAATGTGAATATGAGAAAAAACATTAAAATGTTGTCATCATTTAATCGTACTAGAAAACAGGGATTTTTTTATTATTATGAAAAGCAAAAATACATAATTATTGTTAAATAAATATAACATTTATTAATATCTTAAATGTACTTTATTTTAAAATATAAGCATTAATTGAGCAGCTTTATAAGGATAGTTCACCCAAAAATTTTACTTTCCTCAACATTTATTCACACACTCAGGTGGTTGTTTTTTTTTCAGTGAACACAACACAACATATTCTGAAGAAGGTTGGAAAAAGCAGCCATTGACATCCATTGTAGGAACTTTCTTCAGTATATTTCTCTCTGTTCGACTTCGGTTCAGTGGCAGAATTTTCATTTTTGGGCGAAATAATCTTTTAAATTTAAAAAGTAACCAGCTACATAGTAATTAAATTGTAATAACTTCAATAAATAGTTTTTTAATAGTCTGTGGTAATAAGTTTGTATAAAAAAACAACAGGCAAGTGGCTATTTTACACAGTTTTACATAACTGTAAATGTTCCCTTTGTAAGATCTTGTCATTTGTTGAGCTATTTTTATTGTCTTATTATAAAGACGTTTAAAAAGACACCGCTTTTACCCCTTTTTCAAAATTAAGTCTATTGTGTCTCCAGAATGTGTCTTTTAAAGTTTCAGCTCAAATCACCCATCCGATTATTTATTACACCTTTCAGAATATTGAAATTTTCTGCTGTGAACATATTGCAGCTGTTTTTGTTGCCTGTGCCTGTAATGCTAGTTCTCCCCACCCATCGTTCCCACGTGCCTGTCAGAGTGTGCCTCAATCTCCGCCTTGGCTGTGTCAGATAAACAGCACAGTGACAGACATGAAGGAAGCAGATCTCATGTAACGTTTATGAGAAAAATACTACAGTAAGAACTTTCCCAATGATTACTTGATGTATTTGTTGTGAAGTTAATTCAAGTCTTTCTACAACGTCGATTCACACACATTGTCATTACAAAGTTCATGCACACACACAGACACACACACGCGTGCTTTTTTGTAACGCAAATGTGACAGGATACACGTTAATATCCACTGCTGTATGGATATCTGTTATGTTAATGTACAAAATAAACCTGATTTAATGTCCACAAACTGGGATTGAAGAGTCTTCTTTTATAATTGTACTGAGATGCGGCTGTGGTGACGGTAAAATTGCTGTAATTCACTACAAACATGCACTGATTTTAAAACGTTTTAAACTTGATTGATGATCACAGAGAGCTAAACAGATCTTTTAATCCCAGTTGCTTTGCGCACGTCCTGTCTTGTTGATATGATTACACGCCTTGCTACGGAAACATGTTAATACGCTGCTGTCAGTTAATTCGGTGGGCAGGGAAAACTGCACTCCTACGTCACTTTGCGGTGGGCCTCAAAATGGGAGGGATTTGGATTTGGATTTTAACGTCTTAAAAAAAGACTTATTGTCATTATATCACCCCAACATGACTCTTGACACACACTACCTACACATTGTTCTGTCCTTTAAAATGTGTATTTGGCAGTTGTGTCTATTTTTCATAAACTGATCATAAAATTTATTTCTATCCAATTTTGCAAAGCCGAGTTTATAAACTGGCAGATTTAGTATGCAAACTTGCAAAATAAATATTACTGTCCATTTATTCAAGACATTCCTCAAGCCAATTCACAACATATGAAGTACTCTTTCTGACTAGTTGCAAGGATATTTCCATAGTCAGAAATGGAAGGATGTACAAAGTTACCCATCGGTCTTATAAGTTTATGACAACATTGGTGGATTTCTGGAGACTGCGTGTCTGCGTGTCAGCAGGTCATAAGGGCCTGTTCAAGAGGGCCTCATTAATAAACACAGTGAGTGTGCGAACTGTCATGCTGTTATCACGCTGTATAACAACACCATGACAAGGGAACTCATTCAGCAACGTCCACGCAACGTCTGTGCGACGTCTGTGCAATGTCTTCCCCATATGCCCCACCGCTACTCGGATATGAAGGAGTCATACAGTCATCGGTTAACCTCTACCTGTGTGCTGTCATACGAGGCCTTGCTGGGGTTTAAAGTTCCTCTGTTTTTTCTGCGCGCTACTGACATCTGAATATGTGTGTGAAGTCTAAATTAAGCCTAAGGGGAGACAAACCATGACACAGGGTGCTAACAGCATGCTTTTGGTGCTCTCTCTCTCTCTCTTTCTGAGCACTTCATTCTCTCACACCTCTCTTGCCCTTGAGAGGAAGTGCACTGCCGCCTGTAAGTGAGAGCAAATGTCCTGTTATGAAGACGAAAGTGAGAGAGAGAGAGCGAAAGAAGAGAGGAGAATCTGATGGAGTAAAGGAGAACGAGAGGCAGATGGAGAGCAAGATAGGATGCCTTTTTTGCAGTTTTAGTAGTTAAAGCGTAATGTTTTCATGACCAAACACATTCAAAATGCTTTGGTTTTGAATAAGTCTTGGCAAATAGAAAGGGTCCTTGTGTTGAGTAAGGCCAAGAAGTTTTCTCTTTTCTCCCCTAACACACCTTATCATAGGCTTTACAGGTGGTTTTAAGGTAGATCAAACAGACTAAATCATCTGTTGCATGCAGATAAGACCTCAGCATAAACTTTATAAACTTGTGGCTCTTGGCGATGCAAATTCATAATGGGGCATTCAGAATTACAGCCATTTAGAGGCACACAGTGACTAAATGTCTTTTATATTTATTTTATAATAAGCATGTTGGCTTTGATGTCACATGTCATTGTTTTGGAGTTTAAACGCTCAATCAGATGTCAAATGGCTAACATAATCTTACAATATGCATAATACTACTGAAAAATCATAATCTATAATTTTGATATCCATCAAACTCTCAGAGGGTCAGAGAGATTGATCATTTATAATAAGGTCAGATTTTGGTTTCCAAAATGTATTCTTAATATAAAAAATACACAAAATCATTATTGTAAAATAAATAAATATTTATAGCTAATATTGAGTTTAGGGCTATATTTAGAACTGCTTTATTTATTTGCTTGTTTGCATGATGACCCCAAATCATAAAAGGTTGGGACAGTTTGGGAAATGCTAATAAAAAACAAAGTAGTGATTTCTAAATATACATTGACTTTCATTACAGACTATACTAGTGTTATTTAATGTCTTATTCGTAAACCGGTATTTCAATTTTGGTTCTTGCAACACATTTCCAAAAAGTTGGAACAGTAAAGCATTTACCACTTATACCACTTGTGTTGTGAAAAGGAATGGCAACATTACAAAGACATTTAGGAACCGAAGACACCAAGCAATTAACTGTTTCAGGTGTAATTTTGTCCTATTTTTTCTGCAAACAAGTCTTAAAGTAGGCAACAGTATGGGACATCATAATTGACACATTCTTTATTGGAGACAGGTCAGGACAGCAGACAGCCCAGTCAAGAACCTGTATCCTCTTCCTCTGCAGCCAGGACTTTGTAATGTGTGCAGAATGTTTTGCATTGTCTTATTAAAATATGCATTGGGGTCCGTGGTAAAAAGGCAGCATATTGTGCTCCAAAATCTGTATTTACTTTTCAGCATTAATGGTGCCATTACAGAAGTGCAAGTTACCTTTGCCAAGGGAACTGATACAACCCCATACCACGACAGGTCCTGGCTTTTGCATTTGTTGCTGGTAACATTCTGGATGATCCTTTTCTTCTTTGGTGCTTAGAACACAGCACACATTTTCCCCCAAAAATACCTGAAATACTGATTCATCTGACCACAGTACACGTTTACACTGTGTGATGGTCCATCACAGATACATCTGAGCCCAGACTAAAACATGAAATATTTTGTGTTCATATTGTCTACAATGAAATACAAGTCAAAGTAAATTTGGAAATCACTACTTTCTTTTTTTGTTTGCGTTCTCCAGACAGTCTCAACTTTTTCTGATTTAGGGTTGTACTTATCATATACTTTGGAAAAGTTGTAGTACAGTAACTTATGTACTTATATTTATACATTGATGAAAATACTTATTTATTAAACAGTACTGCATGGCATTATGCTTAATTTTTGCTTAATCTATGTCGATTTATTATTATGCTGCTTCACGCTTTTGCTGAGTAAATATTCGTAATTGTCTATAAAAGGCTTAATGGTCCTAAATGTTAGTAGGCTTTACTTATACAAATATTTCAGTTTACCTCAGTTTACAGGTTTTTCAGTTGAATTATGGTCTAAATGTGTCTGTACAGGTTTCATGACATTCACCCAGGTGTGTAGCATAAATCCATTCTTGTTGATCTTTTGACCTAAAACAAACTAGCAGTTACAAGCAAAGACATGTACTCTTAAAATGTAAAAAGTATTTAACACTGTGAAATGACTTTTTAGTTACCATCAACATTTTCAGACAGAATTTATCGAAGTTTCTTGTTCAAAACTTTAAATTGAAGTGTATTGTATTATAGTAGATTTATTTTTGAAGCGTAACACAAAACAGAGAGAAGAAAAGTAGCTTGCATGTGTCCATAGCTTGCTGATAAATGCAGGACTTTCATTCAGTCATTTCTTTATTATTCAAATTTAATTAGATGGCATTTTGTATTTCTTTATTTACATTAAGTGACTGTGTCAAAGTAGTCAACGTAGTAATAATTCGAATGCAAACAACAATCATAAGCCTCTCGTGTAAGTAAAGAGTCTTTTGATGGATAGCTACATTTAACTGAAAGATTATAATTTCCATCATTCGTGTCACAAAAGGTGCGTTACGTTGACGTGCTGAAAATATGCTGCAAAGTGTTTCTCGGGGTAGGAAGCTGAGGGAATATGCCATGCTGTACGGAGCAAAGAGAAAGGGGCTTTATTTTCGTGGCATGACGCCACAGACGCACAAAGACTGTGAAATCAGGGGCTTTGGAAGGTAACCATTTACTGTTGACTGTTGCTAATGGTGAAGAAGAAAAACAGCTGTCCACCTGAAAGTGGAAAAGTGACGAAAATAGGGTGTTGCGTGAGGCAAAAGTAAAGTGATTTAGAGGCTGACATGGTGGCACAGATGCTGGTTTTCAAAGGTGTATGACTGCATGAATTACAGTAATGAATTAACATACAGTGACCCCAAAAGGTATTTATTTATTTGACATTTAGACATTGAATGGCCTGCCGTTTTTTTTTTTTTTTTTTTTTTTTTTGAGTGACTCTATGAATGAGACAACTCTTGTTTTTCAGATTTTCAGATGTTTCTTGACGTCAGATAAACCCAATTGCAATCTTCTCAATTTTAATACCCTCCCCGGTGTTAACCGGGTCAACAATTTCTAAATCTCAGTCTCTAAAATCACTGTGGTTTTTGCCTGTCAATTCAAACAAGCCTCTGAGATTGACTGCTAAACTGCTTGTCTGGTCTTGTTCTTGAAACTACAAGCAGACAAACAAGATAATCACTGCTGTTCTACATATGGACACTTTTTTTAATTACAAGTCTTTCAGACTCCAAGTCTGTTTTGTTTTTGTTCCTCATCACGCCATCCTGGTAAACACAAGATATTTTTTTCACTTTAAACTTCTGCAGATTTTTTTTCTTTCATGTTAGATATTGTTGACAGATGCATTAGGTCATTGCTATTTTTTTTTCTTATATATGCATATGCATATTAAGCTTTCCAGATTGTGCATAAGCATTCTTTAAACTCCAGATTTCATCCTTGTTATGCAATGTCACAATTGTAACTTCTAACTATTTATAAGGACTTAAGAAATTTGGTAATGGTTTTTGCATTATAAAGCAAGTTTCTTGTTACTGCTAAACACAAGATGATTGTAATTGTACTGTAAGCTCTTATGTATTTTAATGCATATTAATATTGTTGTTGTTTTTATTTTTGTCTTATTTAATTTAAAAGTGTATAATTGTATTTTTTTAAATGTATTATTATTTTATGACTCTCCCATAATAACTTTCTTCCTGAAATATTGAAAACAAAATTGTATTAGTGACACTGTGGTGGAAATGAAGACCAGAGAGGTATTTGTGTGTGGTTTCCACAGTTTAAGAAACACTTTAGTTAACTATTTCAACTATTTCATTTGTTGCAATTTGAAATGAGGAAAATGGCATATATTTCAACCTGCTGGTCATTATTCACTCTCATTCTCTATTTGCCATGTTTCTTCTGAAGCTGTTGTCCAATAAGTCTTTGAGAAGTAGCCTTGAACAGCCGGATTGGTGCCGGATTGTTCTAAACACCCATGGATTTCCAGCAGGAAAGATCATGGCTGGGTTATGATATTGTTCTAACTCAGTTTCATGAATAAATCTGACTAAATGCAGTCACTGTGGACAAGGTCTTTTTCCATCGAATAACATTCTCCAGCACTGCGAATTCCAGTCATAATTGATTGGTGTACTTCAGATACTGTTGAATATTTCGCAAAAACAATGAGCACAGCAGGCCAGTGAATCTAGGCTGGACTTGGCCTTTGCTCCTACCTGTAATTGAGTTCTTTTCAGAGCTTTTCGCAGAGCTATGATACAGCACCCCTCATATCAAGAAATAGGCCATCTTATGTTGACGGACGTGATGATTGTAAGCATATTATCAATGTTGCCAGCTGAGCCCTATTACAACACCACAATGGGCACTCCTCATCCAAGGACATGAGCCTGCAAACAGCAGACCGTTTGAGGAGCAAACACGCACCGCATCTGCCGTCAAGCACAATGGAAGACCCTGAGATGCCCACTCATTTGTATACACAATCATCTTTAACTATTTCTCTTTCTCTCTCGTTATATTGTCTTTATTTAACTATTCTTTGGAGGTTGTCCCATCTCCTTTTGTTCTTGACCTTTCTAGTTGCGGCTTCCTGCAAGCAGGGCAGATATGCCCGGAATAACAGCGGCGCACTCTGTACTTAGAGTAGTTGGCAAGGTTTTAATGAAAGCTCTTCCTGCTGCTCAGTGTGAGAGAGAGAGCTGAATTGTCAGACACTGTGGACCAGCCACAGTGTGTCATAATGCACTCACTATAGGAGAGCAGTAATATGCATCGATTTGGAGGACAAGTGAACAATCAGACTGAAGAACAGACTGTAGGAAATGGAGAGAAGGACAGATCAGCTGTACGTATATATGTATGGAACAGTTTAAATTTGCAAACCTTAAGCGGTAGGAAATGCAGTGCATATTATTATCTTTAGAAAGGTTTACATCAGTGTTTCACTTTCAACTCGAATGCTATTGCATGCTCTATTACGAGCTGCAGCTAACTAAATCTGTGTTTTTGCAGCAAAATTATGCAGCTTTATCTATGAAAGGCACTTACTGTACTGTCTCTCTCTCTCTCTCTAATGCACATGTGAAAAACACACAAACATGTTATCACCTGATGCTTTTATAGCCAAGGTTCTGACATTGCTGCTCTTGAAGCAAATAAACGTACAGTTTACGGTTCTATTAAAGATGCTACTGTCAAACACTGATGAGATGCACTAACTCAGGTTATTTGTCTTCTTACGCTTCATTTACACTAGTGTGTTTTCATTTTAAAATGGTGTTTTAGAAAGAAAACGCTCATCAATATTGGCAATTTTAAAGTATTTCAGAAAATGACCTCTGTCCACACCATAGAGCGTAAAATGCCTGATATGTAACCATTTATACTTACCGGGAATAAATGGTCTACTCGTTGTGTAATGATCATATGAGAGGGGCTTGACTAATCAGGGAATAATATACAAAATACTCTAGATAACCTGTCAGAGTGTGATTGTGAATAGCCGTGCCTCTGTTTTCAAAAGTCTGGGGCTGTTTCTCAACATGCGTTCTTGTCTGTACTTGCGTTCTTGTGTCCTCGTGAAACGTCATCAACCAAGTGCTGTTCCAATTCAAAGTTCACATCTTGCCACATCCAAATAAAATTCCAGGATGTGTACTTGCTCCTTGTCGAGGATGCATCGAGAAGTAACTTGGCCGAACTGGTGACGCACTGGTATCCTAGACTGCATTGCAGTCCAACCAGCGAAAGCTAATGCAGAAGAGAAAACCTGCACAGTTTTCAAAATACTCTTTAGCGGGTTCAGTTTGTCTATACTGAAATGGAACACTAGGATTTCAAAATAAAACACGCTCTTCGGTGTTCCAACATGCTCCGTTTTCTCATGTCAAAGATGCCACAGTAGTGTGGACGCCAGGTTTAATCACAAGTGAGCTTATATGCTTTAAAACAAAAATGTACAGGTGTACAGGTGTTTTAAGCTATTTCTCTCAGGTAATTTACAATTCTGCATTTACGGATCAATTATTAGCCCTAAACGGACAATTTGGATTTAGCAATAGCATCTTGGGATTTGATACAGAACACTATTATAACTTTAGGATAAACTTGTAAAAATAAAGGTTCTTTATTATCATCAATGAATAAAAACTGTAATCTGTTTTTCCAACAAAAGGTTCTTTATAGTGGAAAAAGGTTGTTTAGATCATTTGTTTTATTGCTTATTGTTATATTGTTTTATACAATTGTTTTGTAATAGTGTTTTATTACTTAAACGTTTCTTTGGGGAACCAAAGAAGCTTCTTTTGTACCATCAGTATGAAAACCCCTTTTGATTCTTCTTGGCACTTTTATTTTTAATTGTGGAATAAAATATGTTTAGTTTTAGCAATTTATTGATTTAAGCAGTTGGTTGTTCCACATTGGGATAACTTTAGTTGTCAGGTTTATGATATTAATAAAAAAAAAAATGTCAATCATTATATATAATGATATATATATATATATATATATATATATATTATAATTAATATTAAATGAAATGTTTTGTTTAAAAGGTGTCTATAAAAGCACTGTCTACCACAATGAAATTGATTTGTTTTCATTTAATGGTCATCAAATATTATCAGTATCAATATCAGTTTATTTTTTTTGATCAGTTAAGTGGCTTGTGATCTTATTATTTTATTTAACATTTTTAATTTGAGTGATAGATTTAAATGTAATTTTAAAGACTAGCTTAACGCACACATTCATTCATTTTCACTTCATGTGAGCCAGGAAAAATTTGTGCATCTAGAAAATGAAAGGGCTTCTTTTTTTTTGTGAGACCTTAAAATTTGCCATCATGTTTCTTGTCAGTGTGCAAGTATTTATGCATATTCAAGCCTACATTCATATGTGACTGTCGGAGGGGACACACATTGACTGATGTGTGGCATATGCGAGTCCCCCGTGCTGTAGGCTCTTCTGATGGATGACCCGTGGCTCCCATTTGGGTCTCTGGGCGGCATAGGCGCCTGGTCTCTCCAGAGCAGACCGAGGGGGTGCTATGGAAAGCAGCGTTGATTATATCCAGTGGGTGGTCTGCTTGCTACTAGCGTGCCTTTTATGTACATAAGCATCGTGGTGTGGACTATGGACAAATGAGCTTGTTCATGGTGGGCACCGCAAGATACTTTGGGAAGTGCGATAGACAGGTTAAATCCAAATGGCATCATCGAACAACAAAGCATCTCTTTTAAATAGTTGTCGAACGAGAGAGCAAGACCCAAAGCCCCACTTCGCTTCTCATCTGGGTCGATCACTCTGCCAGCACATGCCAGGACCGGAGCGTCTGGCAGTATGAACCCCCATCATGGATTTAATCGTCTCATTCTAATCAGATTAATTAGCATTCCTACGCCTGTCAAGAATAGCACTGCCAATTGTCTTGTCTTTTGTTTTTCCGAAGCCTAGTCGCCTCTGCACAAGTTCAGTCAAGCGTGGACACACAGCGCACAGTGCTAACGTGAAGCGTAAGGGCGAGAAACAGAACCGCGGCAGCTGATTTGATGCAAACCTGAATTGACAGCGATGGAGACAGTGCACGACTTACAAAACGTGGATCAGTGTCTGTGTAACGGGAACATTAAATCACATTAAAACAGGAATGGGAGGAATGTTTTCAATATCAGCGCTTTAAAGTGCCCATGCATGAGGAGTTGGTAAATAATTGACTAGCTTGGCCCAGGGGTTGGTCTCATTGTCACTGGGTAACAAGCACAAGGACACCGGTCCTCTGTTGTTATTGGCCGTGAGTGTTTCAGACGGGGAACAAGACGTGGAGCAGAATAATATGCTCTTTGATCCTCAGCCATCCTTCACACACACTTACCACGCAGACATCCAGTCAGGTGGCCGCTAAGTGTGTGTGTGTGTGTTTGTACGGAAAGCCCAGGGTCCACTAATGCAACCCAGGTGGAGCCAGAGCATTTGGATATTAATTAAACCATTCACTTTTGTTCTCGTTCTCTCTCGCCCTCTCTGTGTGTGGTAAAAGGCCAGTCCTTTTGTTACTGCAGGCTTTTTTTTTCTTCAGAGCTATGACAGTGCTCATTGTTGTGGTGGAACAGAGGAGGTCTGGGCTGTGAGCAAGGGAGCGAGTCAGTGGACGGGGTCTAGGCTAATGACAGGAAGTCTTTAAAGTCTGCAGTGCATTTCATCTGTGGCGGTGGGGAGCCCGCTGGCCAGCGCCCGTGTTTGATCCATTCCCAGCCAGGAGCACAGCGCTACAGCCACTTAATTAACAGAGCTCTTATTACACACACACAGTGTCACACTTAAGAGAGAGATGCACACAACAACACGCTGTGGCGCACAAAGAACCCAATCTATAGTGTTTTCTGTTGCGCTAGAGCTCGAACGGGATGTAGCATTTGCTTTTGAATGACTTCAAGGGGTCATATCATGTATCATTCATATCAAATATTGCCCCGACCTTCAGTAATAGCACAAAGAGATATGCAGGGAATTGTGTTGCTATCAAACTCAAATGATCAGAGACCAATTTTGAGAACTGCAGAGATGTAGGTACTTGACAGATCATTGGATAGTTTGCCTATTTTGGAATGGCACAAATTATCATACTTTTTTGATTGCTTAAGTGCCATTTTACATCTGAGATGTTTAATTAAGTTTGATTCTGATTCTGGTTGTTGTAAGGTGTGGAAATATTTACAAGGAACTCAGTACCAGGGAGGTCTAGATGGCATTACAGTTTCATTTCACTACGCTGAATTATTGTATTTATTTTTAAAGCCTGCAATAGTCAGACACCAGGTAGTGATGTCACTATTATAGTACAGTGCATCCGGAAAGCATTCATAGCATTTTACATTTTCCACATTTTTTTTATGTTACAGCCTTATTCCAAAATAGATTAAATTCATTTATTTAATCAAAATTCTATACACAATACCCCATAATGACAATGCAAAAAACCTGAAAAATCACATGTACATAAGTATTTACAGCCTTTACTCAATACTTTGTTGATGCACCTTTGGCAGCGATTACAGAATCAAGTCTTTTTGAATATGAAGATGTTCAATAGGATTTAAATCTGGGCTCTGGCTGGGCCACTCAAGGACAGATCCCATCTGAGGTCAAGAGCACTCTGAAGCAGGTTTTCATTCAGGATGTCTCTGTACATTGCAGCATTCATCTTTCCCTCTATTCTGCTGCTAAAAAACATCTCCACAACATGATGCTGCCACCACCATGCTTCACTGTAGGAATGCTATTAGCCTGGTGATGAGCAGTGCCTGGTTTTCTCCAAACGTAACGCCTAGCATTCACTCCAAAGAGTTTAATTTTAGTCACATCAAACCAGAGAATTTTGTTTCTTATGGTCTGAGATGCCTTTTGGCAAATTCCAGGTGAGGAGTGGCTTCCTGATTGGTGGATTGCTGCACAGAACGTTCTCATCTCTCCACAAAAGAATACTGGAGCTCAGATCACTCTTTTTAGATGGCCGGCCAGCTCTAGGAAGAGTACTAGTGGTTCCAAACATTTTCCACTTTTGGATGATGGAGGCCACTGTGCTTATTGGAACTTTCAAAGCAGCAGAAATTTTTCTGTAACCTTCGCCAGACTTGTGCCTTGAGACAATCTTGTCTGGGAGGTCTACAGACAATTCCTTTGTCTTCATGCTTGGTTTATGCTTTGACATGCACTGTCAACCCTGGGACCTTATATAGACAGGTGTATGCCTTTTCAAATCATGTCCAATCAACTGAATTTACCACAGGTGAACTCCAATTAAGCTGCTGAAACATCTCAAGAATGATCAGTGGAAACAAAATGTCCCCGAGCTCAATTTAGAGCTTCACGGCAAAGAATGTGAATATTTATGTAAATGTGATTTTTCAGGTTTTTTGTTTTAAATAAATTTGCAAAAATTTCAAAAAATCTTTTTTCACATTGTCATTATGGGGTATTGTGTGTAGACTTTTAAGAAATTAATGAATTTAATCTATTTTGGAATAAGGCTGTAACATAAAAAAAAATTGGAAAAAGTAAAGCGCTATGAATACTTTCCGGATGAACTGTATGTCTCTTCTCAGTCGTTTCACAAATCGACATATACCAGTTCAACATGTTCAATCAGTTTAAATGAAGTGCCGACCAACTCAACAGGGGTAATACAGATTCATTTGTTTCCATTGGTTGGCACAGGTCTGAACTATATGCAAAGTTGTCCATTTTTGTTCAAAGTACAGGAAAAATTGGAAAAAGAATAAATACTCTTTCCATTAATGACTTTGATTCATATGAACTGGACACACTGCTCAAAAAGCTGAATTAGATTGTAAGTGGAGTTTACTGAATGGTTCTTTTTTTTACAGTATATGGATTTCTCATAGCTTAAGTGTCATTTTACTTCTGAGTTGTTTAATTAGTTTGATTCTGATTGTTTAGTGACTGTGTGGAATTATTTTCAGGAAAACTGGCAGTACCAAGAAGGTCTAGATGGCATTACAGTTTCATTTCACTACGCTGAATAATTGTATTTATTTTAGAGCCTACAATTGTCAAACACCAGGGACTGATATCAGCAGTTATAGTATTTCTCTTCTTAGACATTTCACAGACAGACAGATACCAGTTCAATTTGTTCAATGAAGTGCCAACCAACCACAACAGGGATAATACAAATTGGCTTGTTTCCATTGCTTGGCACAAGTCTGTTTGTGCACTGTGAACTACACTCACCAGACACTTTATTAGGTACACCTTACTAGTACCAGGTTGGACTTTTACCTTCAGAACTGCCTTAATCCTTTGTGGCATAGATTCAATTAGGTACTGGTAATATTCCTCAAAGATTTTGGTCCATACTGACCATTACATGATAGCATCACTCAGTTGGTGCAGATTTGTCAGTTGCACATCCATGATACAAATCTCCCATTCCACTACACCACAAAGGTGCTCTATTGGATTGAGATCTGGTAACTGTGGAGGCCAGTACAGTGAACTCATTGTCATGTTATGAAACCAGTCTGAGATGATTCACGTTTTATAACATGGCGCGTTATCCAGCTGGAAGTAGTAATCAGAAGATGGGTACACTGTGGTCATAAAGAGAGGAACATCATCAGCAACAATACTCAGGTGGGCTGTGACATTTACACAATGCACAATTGGTACCAATGGGCCCAAAGTATGCCAAGAAAATATCTCCCACAACGTTACACCACCACCAGCAGCCTAAACTGTTGATACAAAGCAGGATGGATCCATGCTTTCATGTTGTTGAAGCCAAATTCTGAGCCTACCATCCGAATGTCGCAGCAGAACCTCAGGCATCAACAAGGCATTTGCAGCCACAGAACTGCCACTCATTGGATATTTTCTGCTTTTTGGACCATTCTCTGTTAACCCTAGAGATGGTTGTGCATGAAAATCCCACTAGATCAGCAGTTTCTGAAATATTCAGACCAGCCCATCTGGCACCAACAAATATGCCACATTCAAAGTCACTTAAATCACCTTTAATGATCGTCTTGACCATGTCTACAAGCCTAAATGCATTGAGTTGCTGCCATGTGATTGGCTGATTAAAAATTTGCATAAACGAGCAGTTGAACAGGTGTACCTAACAAATTGGCTGGTGAGTGTAGGTGCAGAGTTGTCCATTTTTGTTTAAAGTACAGAAAAATTTGCAGTTATAAAATGAATTCTCTTTCCATTAATGGCTTTGACTCAAATGAACTGGACAGACTGCTCAAAAAGCTGAATTGGATTGTAGTTGAAATGTACTGAATGGTTCTTTTTCTTTTTACAGTATATGGATTTCATTTTTATTTAAATTCATTCTGCCCGCTTTCCTACCTTGAAATTAGAATTTTGGTTTTTAGTCTGGTTCTCCATTCAAATACATGAATCAGAATGCAAAAGGTATTCATTCAAGAATGAAGCATAAAGTCATTTGCCGGACACTGAATACTTGTTGACTTGTAAATAGGGGAGGTTGTGTTAATGTTTTTCAGGTTTTTGATGTACATAGATGTTATTTAGTATTTTTTTTATGGTTTTTTGAGATTTTGAAGTACCTCCAATTTTTTTTTGTAGTAAAATCAATTAAATTCTCTAAAGAGCATTCTTCCTGAATTCCTCATGATATGACTATTATGTCTTTGTAACCTGTTGTACATGCTGTAGCTGTTCATTCATAATAGAATCATAATTTTTCCAAAGATTATGTAAAAAAAAACAATAGTATCTAGATGCAGCCCTAATGATGCAATCTGAGACTGCATATCACAGTGATGCCACTGTAATTGGTAGGGTTAGGGGTGTAGTTAGGGGAGTGCATTAAAAAGCACTGGATGCTGCTCAAAATGCACTGCACCAGGTCTGCATCCAGACCCCTCTCTAAAAAACACCTTCCGTTTGGTCACAAAACTTACATGAACTTACATGGGAACAGATCCCATTGGGGTTGAATTCTGAGTCACTTTTCTCTTTCTGTAATAATTGTCAGCTGACTCCTTGCTCTTTCCTGTAAGACATGTGAGTGCTTGAAACTGATCAAAAAGGCTGTAATGATACATTTTATTAGTTTGTCCATAGTTTTTAATTTTTAACCATAGTGCAGCTTTGTATATGCAAAAAACGGTTTAGACAAGAGTATGTCCGTCTGTGTGGTCATTTGGTCAGTGTACTAAGGTGGGAAGGGGAGTTTTCTTTTTTTTTTTTAGATTATGATATTAATATTGATGTCACTGATGTCACAATTAGAAACAGTGCAGTAGATTTTGTAAAGAATAATTTGGTGCCTGATTAATCCAAACATATGTACATCATTCTTTTCTTTGTCATTAGAGGAATAGCTCTTGTCATGATTAACAGAAAATGTCTAAAGAAATCAATTAGAATTACCTGCTTTGCGTAAATAGCACTAATAACACTCAATACTGTTAAGCCCAAACTATAGATTTTTACATTAATGTTTTTGTATGTGCAGTCGAACACAATATTTTAAAGTATACTTTAAATAGCTTTCATGAACTCTGTAGAATTTTTACAGAGTGCATAAATCTGCATAACACTGTATTTAACACAAAAACAGAAGTAGTTTGGTCTTTAAACAATGCAGAATAACCTTATAACTATATAATTGAAGTGCACCTGTGGATTTAGCACCTATACTGATGGTTTGTACTTGAAAGTGATGCATGTGTTTATTTATTATCTTTCCTACTTGTTCTTGGTCATGTGTGTAGTGTGCGCATTAGTGATTCACACGTGAGCACTTTTGGCCTGTGCGTGATCTGTTTACTCAGCGATAAACAGAACTAAATAGCGCTGGCCAAAGTCTCTCGCCATCTTGCTAAGGGCCTCCTGTGATGGACAGAGACCGGGGCTGTGCATGCAAGTGCAAGCTAACCACACTTGCGCCAATCCTTCCCTCACACGTCAACAGCAGCCCTAGCATTGCTAGCCTAGCTTCATCACAAGCATAACCGGCACGATTATTTACCTCTGTGATTTAAACGCAGCTCATTGAAATCCAGACACTTGACAAGACCGGACAGAAGACCTGCTTAGATCTAAAAGAGTGGCCTTTTTTTCGCCCGCTCTCAGTCTCGCTCTCTCCGTCCTTACACTTGTGCGTTTGAGTGGCATTAGCCTAATGGCTCCGGCATTCAAATGACCTTATTACCCTTTTAGTAGCCAGTGTGTGTGCGGGCAGTCACAAAGCCACCCGCTCAAACAGTGGCTGGGCTCTAAGTGGAGACAGGGCCCTGGGTAATTTAGCTGTAGTGGAGCGCGCTGGCACTAAAAGCCTGCTGGGTAATTGAGTGGCGCGGGCTGGAGAGAGGCGCCCCTGCCCTGCCTCATTATGCCGTGTCTCCTGTGCTGCCTGTCAGAGGGACGGCGCTTAGCCCACGCCACCCTCGTCTAATGCGCTCTGACATGCCATGTCCTTTCTGTAAAATAACAGTATCTTCCTTCGGCCCCTGAACCCCTCAAACACATCGATATGCTGACGGGCGCGCATAGATTCACGCACACGTACTTGACTGTGATCATAGCAGGTCACTTACCAACGTACATCCGTCAGTATCATTTACTGTAATGACCACTCCTTCCACACGAAGTCCATTTCATCTATCTCCGTGATCCCCCACCCCCAAATGGTTGTCATATTCAACCCGCTATAGCTTCTTTTACTGCGAAGAAGGACCACAGAGCAGTTTAGCATCTGTTCTTCTTTATTATGTCACCCCACTCCATATCAGCCCCACTTATCCTTCCATCTCTCGCCCTCTTGCGCTGTCTGTGTGAGCGCGTGTCTGTTATAATTAAGCAGAGGTGTCCCTGTGGCAGGGAAGCAGATTGATTCAGTCTCCAGCGAGATCCGTTGCTCTTACAATCACATCAGTATAAGCCATCTCTTTATCCACAAAGCATTGTTTTACCACCATCTCTCAAGTGCTTTATGTAATCAACCTGTGCAGTGGTTAGGACTGCTGCATCACAGCAAGAAAGTCGCTGGTTTGAGTCCTGGCTGGGCCAGTTTGCATGTTCTCCTCATGTTAGCATAGGTTTCCTCCGGGTGTTCCGGTTTCCCCCACAGTCCAAGAACATGCAGTATAAGTGAATTAGATAAAACAAAATAGGCTGTAGTGTATGTGCATGAATAAGTGTGTATAGCTGTTTCCCAATACTGGGTTGCAGCTGTAAAGGCATCCACTGTGTAAGTTGGATAAGTTGGTGGTTCATTCCGCTGTGGCAACCCCTGATGAATAAATCGACTAAGCTGAAGGAAAATGAATGAATGGCTGTATTTGGCATTGTGTCACTGCTTTGATGGATCTACAGTCAATATCTCTTCCATCTTGTTTTGATTTTCATCCAAGTACTGCCCACTTAACGATAGGTAGTGCAAATTGTCTGCTAATCATTGGCTGGTCTTTGAAAGGTCAGCAGCGTATGGGGCCATGTAAGGTCAGGTCAAGTCAAATCACTTTTATTTATATAAAGCTCAAATAATCTTTTAAGAAAATGGACAATACTTGAAAATGAAGCATATATTTTCATTTATTTATGACTAATTGTATAATGTTATTATTATTAGTAGTATTATTTATTTATTATATGCGTATTTATATTTTAATAAAAACAAGTTTAGATTTGTCCACCTGTCGGGTTTTGGACATGTATGCATCACCATATGGGGTATAAGAATAGGACGTGTGTTTGGAAATAACTACGTTTTTTGACCACACATAGTTTTAAAACAAATCTTTACGCTTAACAAACAAAAATAAATATGTAGGCTAATGAATGTCTTCAGTGGAGTGAGTTTTCACTGTTTCCTTAGTCCACCAAAGTAAAGGAGTAAAGTAAAGAGTAAAAGTAAAGTAAAGAGAAAATAACGAGGCCGAATGGAGGAGGCTCGTTCTTTATCCTCGCACTGCAGATGGTCTGTTGAACTGTTTTCTTGCTAGTAAAGCGTTCAGTTTTTTCACTTACAAAGTCAGCCAACTGACAGCCACTTACAATGGTGCCAACTGACTCTTAAAGGAAATGGGAGATGAGGCTCTGATTGGTTTAATGCACGTTATGCTCAAACACACCCATAACTCATTAAGAGAATAATCACAACCATGTTAGACCATGAGCCAGGGCACAGATTGTGTTTTTCCATCTTTGAAATAGCAAAATTGGATTCGGACATGCCCTTAATGCTTTTCTGTTCAACAGAGGAAAGAGATTTAAACAGGTTTGGAGCGAGTGAAGAGTGAGTAAATGATAACAGACATTTAACTTTTGGGTGAATTATGCCTTTAAGCAAATTAATGAAAAAGTGAAATTAAAAAGTATGGAGGATACCGCTCAGAAGAAATGGGTTTTCCTAAATATTGTCTGGGAGTTGCCTTTCCGGATGGAGTTGGGAGGATCTTTCCATCAGGTTCTGGAATTTTCACCATGAATACATGAGTAGAATCAAACTAATGATTCACCCCTCACTGCAACAGCAGTGGCAAAGATACTAAAATGCATAGTAGAGGAAACTGTCATCTACATGCTATTATTATTTAGTCCAATAAGCCACTCTTTTGTTTGTTTTTTGTACTTTGTACTTTGTACTTCTCTATTGTTTGTTGGTTGCATTAGGGGGTGGGACATTGTCATTTCAGGGAGATTCTCTTTTGATTGATTGGTAGAAAATCTGCTAATTAATGTATGGCTAATCAATGTTTTGCTTCAGGTTTTCAGAGTGCATTTGAAATGTACATGTCTGTGTTTAGGAATGCAGCACCATATACAGTAGACATGAACAAGTGGACTAAAATACATAAAACTATTTTTGCTTTCATAGGGTCTTAAGTGTTGGTGTTCGGAGGTGTCATTCACACCACTGGCACAGAAGCAGCGCATTCGTCGTGACAAGCCATTCTTTTCACCTTTGCTCTGTAAATGTGTGACTGTTCAGAGACTATTAGACCACACATGAGTGAAGAGATGATATACTACAGTTTATAGTCATTTCTCAGCCATGATATACTGGACTTCAGTTCAATAGTTCATACATCAACAGTGTAGTCTTTTACTAAACAAAAATATCATTCTGTTCTATTGACACCACATTTTACTTCTCAGCCTTGTCTGAGTCAAAGGAAATATTTTTCATTCCATTTTAATTATAAATTAATATTTATATGATAAAAGGCCTTTCACCTAAACATAAATGCTCTTTAATTTTTTTTTTTCCATAGATCTGAAGAATTTTCTCCTGAATGTTTTCCTTCCATAAATCTGAAGATTTTTTTCTATACTAATTGACTGTGACATCAAATCAATACCTTTAGTTTTCTTTGTCTTCTCACTGGCTCTTCTGAGGGAATATTGACCAGGCAGGATGGAGAAATGAAAGGATGAGGCGGTCAGTGACCTGTCTTTCTGTCTCACAGGGGCTGCTGGGATTAAATTGTTGAAGAATTTAAATTGAAAACCAGTTTAGTGCTTTTATACTATTTAGTAGTGAGCATTGTGAGTGTTTACTGTCTGAACATGATCCTTTTGTATTGTATAATAGAGTAGGTGTATGTTTTGTATTATAGAGTTTGGATGTTTAAAACTGAGGCAATGCCAACTGTAATCTGCATAGTGTGAGACACTGTGAGATGAGCTCATCAGCACTTCTGTGTTTCTTTGCATTATTTTTATGTAGACATTGAGAGGGCTTTGTTAACTTCTTGGCCCAGCTTACAGATACTTATTGGTCGTTCCTTAACCATACCTGATGGGTTTACATGGATTGTATTTTGTGTTTGTGTGTGTGTTTGGTGCCAGGATCTATGAATTCACAGCCCACAATCCCAAGGATTTCAAACCATGTAATGTTGGATTGGTAGTTTGTCAAATCTCTGAAATCTGTTGCATTTTGTTCATTTTAATGTTTTGTCTGTAGTTCGTGGGGGTCATGGAACAATGACGGGGTCGCTTGGTGATTTCCAAAAGTCCAATAAATTTGATTAAACTATTAGAATTACCATGTTTTATCCATAACCCACAGAAGATAAAACGTTATTAATAGTTACAGTACATAAAAAAGCAAAAAGCAAAAGCCATCAGTCTTTAAATTTTTTTTTTCATAGGATTGAGTGTTTGCATTGGATTAATAGCACAGCAATAGCGTTAGCTGCAGCACATTGATTTTATTGCACCAGATTAAACTTTCTGACACCTTTTTGGCAATCAAATACAATAAAAATAAATACAGGCCACAACTTAACGTCAAGGATGATCTCTGAGAGGCGGTCTTCAAAATTAAACCAAGAATAGACTTGTGCTGAAAACATTGTGTCCACAAGTCTCTTTAGCTGAGGTTAATATTAAATTAAACAAATTAATAAATGACTATAAAAATGATAGCCTATGCTTGTTAGACTGTTGCACTTTTTTGTGTTGTCAATATGCTCGTATTTATATAGGTCTTTGTTGTGTTTGCATCATTTGTATAGTTATAACCACCTTTAAGGAATTTGGGCGACGCGAGTCACTGTCGTTGAATTTGGGGGTCGAGGGCTGAAAAGTTTAGGAACCCCTGTTTTAGGTCATGAATGACCTGTTCTCTGAGGTCCGCTTATAATGTTATCAATATTATTGTATCAAAAAATATCATATTTGAGTAATTGACTATTTTCAGTGCTGTTTTTGGAATGCTCTGTTTGAATGGGCGTGGCCAACTGTAGATTTAGAAGTAAACGCCCACTGCTTTGAATGGCTGGCAGTTTTGCATATTTACTAAGCCAAACAGGTAGCGAAGTAGCAGTGGGCATCGATCTTCTGTGGAGGTGGAGCTTATCCACATACATCATACAGTAGGACATCCCAGAACCTGTGGTTTTGACAGACTACCTTGAATATCAGATGATTTTTGAGAAAACACACAATGTTGAGTTCTGAAACTTTCACTATTTTAAAGAATACTGCATGCTCTAATATGGTCAAAAGATGAACACAATTTTGTTTCTCAGTTCATGAACCCTTTAAAACTAAAGATTGTAGTACAATTAGTACAACCAGTGCTTTGAGAAGTACATTCTAGTACAATAGTACTACCTTTTTTTGCATTGTGGTGAAACCTTTTTCCATGTACATTTTATGTTGATTTAGTACACAATATATCCAGTATACATTTTTTAATGACTCTCAGAGTCTGCTTAAGTATGTTTAGTTAATGAAACTATGCCATTCATGCATACTCTGTCTTAATATATAAACCGCCTTTTTGCAATTTAATATTCAAACACATTAAGTTCGTATTAGGATTTGATTTGGTGTACGATCCCATTTTTTCATACATTTGCCTATAAAATTATTCTGTTAAGCCTTTATATAGAAAATTATAGTTGTAGACAATGGAATATATTAATATTAAAATATTGCATTTATCTTTTGCGTGATGGTGTGTTTATGTAAACTAGTAAAACATAAAATTGTTGTTTTCTGTACTGAAATGTGCAGAAGCTTTTGAGACCCATTAGAAAGAGGAAGTGAGGGACAGAGGGAGTGAGAATAAGAGAGAAAGAAAGAGAGTGAGAGCTGGTAAATGAGGAAGTTTTCCTGTGAACAAAAGACACAGGCGATTGTGTATTGACACATCCACACCACAGATGAACGGAAGCAACTGTGTCAGATAAAAACTAGTTTATACTGCCGAGAACACAGCCACTAGAGGCACATTTATGAGCCAGTGTGCATGCATGTGTGTCAGGGTGCTTTTCTTTGTGTCTTTTGTTTCTGTATGCTGTGAATTTATTTGTGAATGTGACTTCACAAGTGTTTATTTTAGGGATACGTGCTATTGCTTCTAACATCATGAGATTGTAAACCTCATCCTTTTCCTTGAGCTCTGTTTTATTTCAAAAGCATTGTTTCTTCATCCACATGTGGACTGTACTAATTCCTCCCACAGGCATGACCAGAGAAGGCCTCTGAACAAATAGTTTGATTGTAAAGCTGGCTTGTATGAAGCTGAAACTAATGGATTTTCGTGTGTGACAGAAAGCCTCAGGTCAGGGTTGCTATATGAATGCGTGTGTAAGGTATAGGGCCTTGCTGCATGGAATGGATTAATTTCTGTTCAGAGATATGGTAAGTGATGACAAACATGATGGACTTTTTGACCTTCTAGTGGAAAAAGTGTGAGTATATTTGGTGGACTGGCGATTAAAGTTTTTATAGAACAAATGGTTTATCCAGCATACCTTTCTGCTAATTTATGTATTTTTATACTAATCAGTTTGGTAGATACTGATCAAAATAAGATACTCTTTTATAAACCTCACAGATATTAGTGTTAATCTTGAGCTAGTTGTTAGTTTATGAGAACAGTTGGTTGTTAGCATATTGTTCCTTACAATGTCATTTAAAATTCATTTGGTTTTATATGGGAAACATTACATTTGCCATCAAACTGGGGGGATAATGGACCCGAATTGTGTATAGAAGGCAGTAAAAGGTTAAGAAAGTTATAGAAGCAAAGGTCATAGATTGATTTTATGATAATTATTAATATTTTAATAGTGATTTTGTAAAATTGCTAAACAAAAACAAATGACAAGGGCCTTAACATGCATCAATTGTGGTGCCGCTGTACCATGGGGCTGTTTTAATTTTATTTTTGTTGATCTCAGCATTGTGTAACTCATAATAAAGCAAAATTGTCACTCAGCCTACAGATGAAGTAGAGTTGTTAACAATTAGCCATTAGCCGTTAGCCGCTAGCTGAACTGTGGCTGATAAGGAACTGGTCAGTTCATTAGCATGGTTAATGAGAACCCCCTCATGGAGCTGATAAGGGAAGTAGGCCATTAATTGTCATTCAATTAACAGCAAGTGAGATTGCATAAAGGGTGATAAGGCTACAGAAGTGGTCATTAGCAATGATGGAAGGCAGAAACAAGTTGTCCTTCATATGAGCCGTCATTAATGAGACGACAGCTTTTCTCCCATTCGCTCATGTCTGAAATAATACAAACATAATTCCAAGTAGATGAAATGCACTTCCATCTTCCTTTTCTGCATAAACGCGCTGCTTTGTTCAGAAAAACCTCAAGTTACTCAAGTACTGAATGCCGTTGGTTTGATGTTTGAGTGTGTAAGGCCTCAGAAGCCACAGAAACCAGAGAATAATGTTAGCTCAGTGTGTGTTTCCGAGAGACCACAGACACAAAAGCACACTCTGTGATCATGCTGACACAAATGTGTCTCTGAGAATCACACACAATCTCTGACGGACACAGGACAGACCCGGATGCCAACAGACGCAGATGTGTTGTGTGTGTTCGTGTGTTTGTTTGTTATGTACATGCGCGTCTGTCCTCTCCACACAGTGTGTGTCCTTTGCCATGGCCGGGTCTCCTCATGTCCTGTCATATTCAGAGATTTTCCCTCACCAGAGGAGACAGAAGGGGGCCCAAAAAACAAGCAACACACATAGAAATACACACACACACACACACTTAACAGCCAGTGGGGATTCACTGTCTGTCGTAATCAATAGATGCAACTCACATGATAACACGCAAACACACACAAACATGGCACCCGTGTACAGTAGCATTTTGCAGCAGTGTAGAAGCAATATGAGAAGTTTTAAATTATTATAATGTGACTTATACTGTAGATCTGCCTGCTTTTCTGGAAGACAAAAATTGGAAAGGAAGTGCAAATATATGGTGGTCCGGACTTTAAGAGGAAAAGCCTTAAAATCCCACAGAGTATCTTTTCTCTGTCAAATGTCTTTTGCTATATCTTAGGCCCCGTTTACACTACCAGTTAAATGTGACCCAATTCAGATTTTTTTACAAGGAAAAAAAAACGCATGCGTTCGGATATTTAGAGATCGGTTTCAGGCCTCCTTCATATTTGGAAATAAATCAGATATAAATTGGATATGTGACAATGTGACAATCATGTAAACAGGCAGATCAGATTTATTAAGGTATTCCGTTTTGAACGTTATTAAACTTGGGACAATGTGGTACTTCTCCACGGTTTAATGACATAGAAGGAAGAGTGTGTGTGCTCATCCTAAAATTTTGGACCCACTGCTCCTCATTAAAGCCCACCACAATTTGCTCCCACCAGACCTGAGATCTCTCTTGTACCCACAAATCTGAATGGTGGAGGACACTATGTATAAACCATAGGTGCAAGCTGCAATGACGGCCCTTGCCCTCCGCATCTGCCTCAAAATCCTTTTAAAGTTGGGAGAACTTTGCATATTTCGCAGAATTAAAAGCAAGACAATTTCTTCCATCATGGCTAGTGTGGCGCAGATGCCAGAACCCGCCTATATGCATGCGCGATGTTGTAATTTCTATGGCAAGTGTAAACGCATGAATCGGATATGGGTCACAATTAGAAGAACATGTTAACAGACAGGCAAAAAATCAGATAAAGGCAACAAATCGGTATAGAGCATCAAGACCTGACAGTGTAAACGTGACCTAAATGAAAATACAATATCCCAAAAACATCTGTTCTGGCCTTTTAATTTTGTGTACTAATGGCTTTGTGTACAATTGGGCTCATTTTATAGTACAGAATTCCCAGATCACAAAATACTCGAACCTTTAATGACTATATAGAGTGTTTATAGGTTTTAATATATGTTTGTTGCTACAAATGTTACAAAAAGTATTGTCTGGACTTCCAGTGGGTAGGAAATACAAAGACTGGACATCTTGCTACATAAACTAATTTTGAACAAAATTCCTGCTATAAATATTTATAATTGTTTTAATATTATGAGAAACTATTCAATTAAATTAAATTCATCTTTATTTCTAACGCTTTTACAATGTTTAATGTGCTAAAGCAGCATAACATAGAAGTTTTAGTGAATTGAAACTGGACTGTCAGTCCAGTTTTCAGAGTTGAAGTTCAGTTCAGTGTGGTTTTATTTTCACTGCTGAAAGTCTAAACACTAAAGAGCAAATCCATGGATGTGCAGCTCTACAACTCCCAAACCAAGCAAGCCAGTAGCGACAGTGGTGAGGAACAAACTTTCCCAATTGACAAAAGTGATGGAAAAACCTTGAGAAAAACCAGACTCAGTTGGGCACAATCATTTCTCCTCTGCCCAAACTTCTTTTGCAGAGCTGCAGTTTAGGCGCCGGAGGCTGTAGATCGCTGGACATCCATTGTGAATCTGCAGGTGTGAGTAGGTCACTGGCGGGTATACAGGCTGCCCCACGGGCTCAATGCGGAGACTTGTTTGTCACTGTTGTCTTTCAGGAATTATGCTCTCCAATCCTGCTCAGGATACGGCCTGGTCCAAGATTATGGAGACCTCTAGAAGTCCTCTATGGTTGGCATCATCCTTTTCGTATGTGTTGTCCTTGAGGTCCTCGATGGTTGGCATCATTTCTTCACAAATCTTGGATCACATCAATGGCGCTGCACAATCTCTAGAAGCCTTGGGATGAGTATCCCCTGGTGGAAATGGAGAACAAGGAAAACAATTAGCGTAGCTGCTGTTCATAATGCATTTAAACAAGAGTTATTAAATATCAATGCAAAAATGAAGTGCTATAAATGAAAATAGCAGTTATATAAACAAACATAGAAACAAACATGTAAAGAAAATGAGTATTAGAAACTGTAACAATAACTCTTCCCACTTTGCACTGCAGCCAAGCATTAATTATCTTTTGTTTTGGACTGGATATAAGCGTGTATTTAAAGATGCATGATGTAAACAGATACATAAGTGTATATGTGTATTAATGAAAACATACACACACACTTATTGTGCTCCACAAAAGCATGTTTTCTCTGACTCCTGTGGTTTAGTGTGTGGCAGTTGAGGGAGTAATTACAGTGTATGTGCTTTGTTTTTGAGAAGTTTAATTATGGTGTTTCTGTAAACGACACAGTGACAGTTCAGGGCCCTTGTGAGCATGTGTATGTGCGTTCTCTGTGAATGGGTAATTTTAGTTGTTTGGTTAATGATATAGCAAAAGTCTGTGACCCTTGAGTGTGTTCTGATGGTCTGATCTTAATGGATCCCCATCACGGCGCTGGCGTCCTGCCTCTGTTTCCAACTTTATCACTTTCCCTCTCACATCGTCTATTTATGTCTGCTACTTCTCGGTTCACTGACACAGTTTATCTCAGTGTCATTAATGTGTTCTTTGTAAAGAGTGGACAAAAGCAGGGTGTTATTCTCCTCATTACTAACTCATGAACTCACTATGCTTCTGATCTGAGGCCACTAAACACAGCCTAAACATCTCAGCTTTTTGAGCTCAGCATGAAGCGCTGACTGGAAAATCAATTACACTGAATCTCCAGATGAACTAAGTAGACCCATTCAAACCAAGAGAAATAACTTTAACCATGGTTAGTTCTTACTAACTACTAATTATATTATATTATATTATATTATATTATTTTATATTATATTATATTATATTATATTATATTATATTATATTATATTATTTTATATTATATTATATTATATTATATTATATTATATTATATTATATTATATTATTTTATATTATATTATATTATATTATATTATATTATATTATATTATATTATATTATATTATATTATATTATATTTGTTATTTATCATCCACATATCTTTGCAAATCTTTTAGCTCACTGTAAAAGGAGATGTTTTGAAAAATGCACCAGTCCATACAGTCATCAGAACTGTCTTTTGTTGTGATGAAAGGGAAGCATCAAACAGGTGATGGTTTGATGTTGTGTTAGGTCATCGTCTTCACAATTTATTTTACCATATGTAAACCCGTTGGCATGTTAGATTGTATTGTCTGGCTGCGTTTTGACTCCCATTCTGAGGAAACGACTTTGAAAATGGAAATATTTATTCATAGGCATCACACAAAACCACACTGATGGACAAACACCATCGCTTGAACCCCGCAGGGTAGATTGATCTTATAGCATTTATTCAGATAGACCTCTTTGTAAGGGAATGAGAGGAGATGAAGCTCATTTTACAAGAAGTCCGTCCAGGAACAGGCAGCGAATGTCGTTTATCTCCTGACTTCTGAAAGCAGGTGTGACCCTGACCTAACGCATGCAGAGTGTGTTCGTGCCTTTTTCGGAGCGACCGGGACACAAGGGTGAGCCACAAAAATCACTCAAAGTCACAAAACACGATCAATTATTAAAAAATGATAGCATCTCAGTAAAAGCACATCTGTGTAGAGGGCAGGAGTAACATGCAAACTGTAGCCATTAGCACTTGTGTGGGTGTGTGTGCGTGTGTGTGTGTTTGTGTGTGTGTGTGAGTGTTTGTAATCCTGTGCACTGCATATGAACCCAGTAGCCTGTGCAGCTAATGAGCTGGCCCGTACGTAATGTGATTAAAACAGTGAGATTTGGTGTCATTCTGCTGGTGTGTTCAGGCGTGCTGAGATGAGCTTTATTAATTTAATAAAGCGAGATCATTGGTTGGTTGGACGTGCTTTCCGACACCCCCTTCTCCCCACCTCACAGCTGTTCTGCTGCCCCCATTACATCTCTCCCCTCCGTCCTGACTAACACCGCCTCATTCAACCTGAACCCTGGCCGACATGTTCACACACTCACCTGCTGCCAGTCAGCACAAACTTCTGTGTTTCTTCTCTGTGAGCAGTTTTTAAATGCAACTTTTCCTTTTTTGCTGTGTAGTTTTACACTTTCATAGATAATTAATTTTTTTCACACTTAATTGAAATATGAGTTTATTATTCTACTGTATGTTGGCAACATTCACAATGCACAGATTCTGTGGCCACCCACACCATTTCTGTTTGTGCTTGTTGAAATGTCTTTAAAAAAGAATGTGTAATGTGTGTATTGTAAGTAATCTATTGACTGCCTCATTCAAGATCATTTGAGGTACAGTTATGTTCAAGTTTGAAAATGTTTCATTATTTCAGCCAGCTGTAAGGTATCGACTAGGTCTAATTAGGCATGTACTTACAGGATATGTTGGTCAAGGCAATCTGCTGAAGTTTAGTCTGAGGATGAGACGGATAGGTGATTCTGAACACATCATGTGCACATCAGCACATGGTGGGCTGTTCAGAATATTTCATTAACTGCTGATAAACCTTCTCTAGGGTCTACAAAAATGGAAAAATCGCACTTCTTTGAGCAAACGTCTTTTTGATGGCAAATGTCAGAGCTCAAATAAACAATAGTTAAAGCTGCAGTCACACTGCACTTTTCTCTCCATAGACTTCCATTCATATGCACACGCATGCGTCAGACCGGAAACACAAGCTTCGCAGTTTGCTGCATTGGAAAGTTCAAGCTTGGTGAACTCTGACCTGCGAAATCACATTGCATGACTGCGTGAGACCAATCAAGGATCAAAACATGACCTCTCTGCACAGAAATTTAAAATAAAAACCAATCGCTTGCTTTAAGTGTCTAATCATCTTGTTTAATTCCACCCCTTCTTGCAGTGCCGTACTACAGTACAACTCTGGTGTACAACTCTAGTACACTACAACTCTAGTGTGACCGCAGCTTAAGACTGAGTTCTGCAGAAGCAAACATTGAAGCAGATGAGCTACAGCAGCAGAAGAGCCCACTGGTGCCACTAAAGAGAACAATTAAAACAAAACTGGGGATATAAGTCACATCTGGCCATACTTAAATGAAGTTTTTTGAAGTTTTACAAACTAATTTCGAGAGGAGCATGTGATATGATTAATCATGGCTGGCCTTTTATCCGTAATCAGCAGTAACCCAATCAGATTGATTCAAGCTTACAATAACTAGACTGATTTCGCCCTACTACCTTATATTTGTTTTGGAAAAATCACCTCTTCCACCCTATCTCCTCCTTTTCCTCACTTTACCAGGGGGAGCTCTCGAGACATACCTGATCTCGATCCCCCTTATATGTTTATTGACCAGGCGGGAGCACTGGGCTCCATTATCTCTGAGCTCAGGGTCCTCTCCTGGGACACCATGCCAAACCTGCTAATAGCATCAAGCAATATCTAAGTGTGAACTCTTGAAAATAGACAACTCAAACTTGGAAAAATGTTGCCTTGAGTTTGTGTAGGGTTGCATTGAGGTTGTATATCCATCTGGCCTGTATCAGTGGTTTTGTTGACCACATTCATCACTTTATGACATCCTGTCCTAACTACTTCCAGGAAGAAACCATGTCATGTCACAAAGCTTAAATCATCTTAAACTGGTTTCTTGATCATGGCAGTGAGTTTACTACACTCAAATGGCTTCCAAAATGATCAGATCTCAATCTAATAGAGCATCTTTGTGCTGGATCAGGAGATTCACATCATGGACGTGCAGCCAACAAATCTTCAGCAACCGTGTGATGCTCTTATGAATTTGTGCCAAAATCTCTGAAGGATGTTTCTAACATCTTTTTTTAATCAGTGAAATCTCTCTCAGAAATTACTTGATAAATGTCAATATAGAAAGTGTATTTATTTACAGTCTTCGTGGCAGAGTGCAGAGACTCGCGCAGTATGAAATATTACCCTAATCATGCAGGTTTTATTAAAATCAAGATATAACCAATGTTTGCTGTTTTCTGTGATTTCAAAAGAATTAGATTTATCATGATTAGTTACACTACTTAGAGCCTCAATTACCCTCAAATGCAAGTTGTAATTTTTGTTTTATAGGTTTTCGAAAGCAAAATCTCCCCTCTGATTTGAAGTACTTCTTGTCTACTGTCCATCAGAGTCCATAATTGAACTTTGAGAATCTGCATTAGCATCTTAATATGTGTTTGTCAGTCAGTCACTAAGCATGTGATTCATTTATGTCAGGGAATGCATGCCCAGTCATATGTCCAGCTGCATGATCTGTGTGTGTGTGTGCTCTAGTGTCTTTGAGTCCATCTTTCCTCTCTGTACAGTTCTCTGTTCTCTAATTTTGTGCACCAGATGACTTTTATTAGTTTTGTGTGACAAAGTCTTTCGAGAGAACGCAGATGGCTGAAATTAGCAGTACAAAAAGCCATTAGAGTAGGTAACAGATGTAAATAGGTTAATCTCTTTGTGTTGCTTACTCCAGAGTCTAAACCTCACAGTCACACCGAGTTAGGAGAGGGATCTCTCATTTTCCTCCTCCATCTTTCTTTGATTTCCTTCCCATTCATTTGCCTGTATGTGACCTGCATAGCAGGAAACAACTTAATTGTGTAAAGACAATGATCTTGTGTGTACTAGTTCCATGTAGATTCACTTATTTTTCATCATGCAGACTTTCAAATATCGCCTGCGATAATACATTCTTCTGGTCACGAAGATTAGTTGCTTCCTTAAGGTATAATCAATTAAGTTTAGATTCCATTAAACTGACTTAAACATTAAGTTTCAATAAAGTCATAACATGTATTAAAAATGAACCTTATTTAATTAATCAATGCTAAACCCACATATTAACATCAACAGAACATCAACCTTTGACCTTCAGCAATTAAAAAGCTGTTGGTGTGAATGGGGAAAAATCATTTATTTAGTTCAGTCAACAGTCCTTAAGCATCTTCAATGTCTGACTTTGAGTGAATCGCAAAACTGTTTGGTGCCGCTTAGAGTCATCTTCTCCTGTCAAGTTTTCTTATCTCTTGATGTAAGAAGAAGGTCCATGATGCTCTGTTTCACACGTCCTTTTTAGGACTTATGTAAGACAACGGTTGTATGATCTCTCTCTATCTTCAACTCAATTCCTTCATCTTTCATTTTTCATCTACCATTCCTAAATCAAAAAAATAAACAGGCCACAGGCTCACTTCGCTTTGTGGCCTGACGTCGTCCCCATTTTCTATGACTGCATTATATAAGTGTTCTATCACAGAGGCCAGAGAACAAAGGACCCGACTTATCTCGCCTCAGAGGGGAATTCCACCCCAACAACAATGAGATCTTATTCTTCTTCTGTCTCTAATAAAGTCCATCGATACACAGGCTTCTTAGCTGCTTAACCAGGTTTCCTTTCAGACACAGGATAATTTTGCTAATTGGTTGTATTGGGTGTTTGCCAATCTGCACGTATCCTACTTAAATGTTCACACATGAAGCTCAGGATAGTTCTTACATTGTTAATCAAGAGGCCTAGCAGTTAGCACACATGACACAAACAAGTAACCATAGATTTGATTGGAAATGATAGTTGCTAGCTGCTAATCCATAGCTCTGACTAAACGATTTCTTTTTGAATACATACCAGAAACACACGTTTTATCACAGTTACGAATGGATTTTTCAAATTCAGAGAAACATTTTAGTAACTGAACGCTAACTTTTAAAGCAAAGTCGTTAGCATTGCACCTCAGTAACAGAAGTAATACTGTAGTCCTACTGTTAATCACTGTAAATTACAAATCTTACAGAAACATTTCTTTCATATTAAGAGCAGTTTGCGTTTAATGTAAGCTCAGTTCATGTCTGTTGAGTGTTAATTCTTATAAACTGCTTTATTTCAAGCACACACAAACAAAACGGCACATATTTGATGCAAGTACTATGAAAATACCTGTATTTTAGTACACTGAAAAATGTTGTAGGGGTACAACTTACCATTGCATGCACCAGTACCCTTTTTTTTTTTTTAAATGTACCTGTAGTTTAATATTTTATATTTATGCATAATACACATGATTTTCTAATACAATTTTTGAGTCACGTGCATCAGTTTTTCTGCCTTTTTTAGTTGCTGTTATGCTCTTCCATCAAGCCTAGTACACATCTTCTGTATTGTTAGGTGCCATAATGGTAGACGTTAGTACTATTTTGCGAGCAAAAAGATAATGTGGGAAAAAAAAGCAAGTCTCCTAGAGACAGAATAGTTTGTGTAAGGAAGGTTTGCATTGCTTTGCCATGTATTGTTGTGGAGGTGTTAGCCGCCAGCTCTCACGCCCCACGTCTGAATAGACGAAGACAGAGGAGGTAAAGAGTGCATTCAGCCCAGGAACTCATTTCGTCCTTTCAGAGGCCACTCTCAGATTAACAGTACAGGCTTCCATCATGAGATGAGGGCGAGAGAAAAGCCACATCACTGAAGACCAGCACACAAAAGGGGATTTCAATCAGCGTGGCACTCAGGCTGGCTTTATGGGCTGTCAGGAGTAAATAAGACCGCGCTTTAAGCAGAGGCCCTACACTGACACTCACACATTTGTAGGACAGATATACACATTCACACACAGATAAACAAACATGCACACACTCCTACCTGTAGGCCTTGAGCACTGCAAAAACACCATTATAAACTCAACAGGTTTTTTTTATGCAAGTCTAATGTATGCACCCACGGATGTACACAACCAGCCAAAAGATTGTTTGTTGAAACTTTACAACAAGTTTTTTAGTCTTACGGTGAGTTAGTGTATGACAAAAAGCCATGACAACTACATTTTTTTTCTAATTATTACCAGGTTTCAACTAAATATTTTTATGCAAAGTTTAATTTAACTTACATCAGTCAAACTGACCATTGAGAGAACATTTGATTCAACTAAAATGTTTAGACTGCATTTTTTACAGTGTACTGTAATTCAGTGTAATAGGTGAAACTGTTGTGTAACAGGGAATCTACAACACAAAGAATGACAAAAACATTTCCCTGAATGATGAAATGTTGCATGCTACAGTATGTCGAACTGTGAGCTGGGCCTGTTGTTCAACAAAATAACATCTAAGTTTTTTTATGATTATTGAACTTAAATAATAAAAGTGCTGTTTTGGCATTTCATGAAATGATGTGGTTTTGATGATGTCAACACTGTCAGTTTTTGTACGATTGTCAGTTTTTTTACGATTATGAAGTGGCTAGTGGGAGCCCTTTTAGATCCTCCAACAAACCACATATTCAGGGCAAGCATCCTCTGGTTATTTTGATGTTTAAGATAACAATTAAGACTTAGTTCTTCAAATAAAAGTTATTTGAGCATGTCAAGAAAACAACATTTTGTTATAGTTTATGTTTATTAATATATTGAAAATGTCAAGTTCTGGAATGTTACACTGAATGACAATATTGCACTGTAGAACATCATTTCACTTACATTTCTATTATTTGAAACACGAAAACAAATCACTGGCCCTGATTCAGAAGATTTTTAGTTACGTGACTGACCTAAAAGAGGTAAGAGGTTATGCGGTTTAGATATGCAAACATGTTCAATTTTCGCCTCCGGGGTGGACTTCACGCTGCACGCTAAACTTGGATGATGACATCCAAGTTTTTTCGGCAGATTATACACGGGAGCGTGCAAGATTAGAAACTTACAATGCGGCTCAGCTCTTGTAATGAAAGATCCCAATGTTCCCTCAGACTATACAAGCATGTCTCTTCAGCACGTCCCTGCAATGTTCCAGCAAAGACATATACAACCACATCTCCTAAATCTCATTTGGTTTGATCTGTTAGCAAGGGGACAGTGGTCTAAATCTCCCAAAACTACTAACAAATGACACGGTTTACCAATCCAGTACTAAGAAGGATGATATAAGACTTAGCGCCGGGTTTGTTGAGGAGAATCCAAGCTTGCCAAGAGTTCTGATAAAGCTTAGAGAATCCTCTCCATTCTGCATGCTTACACTCATAAACTCTAGATGTGACATTTTAAGTACCATAGAATTTACAGATGCAATGATAAGTTCTGTAAGGGGGATTAAGAGCGTTTCAAGTTGTTTATGGACAAGAATGTCTACACAATGTCCATCTTGGGGTCCAGAAGTTCTCCTGTTAAATAAAGCAAAATTATAGTTTCAAGGCAACACCCAGCTAGGCAGAACCGAGCTTAATATTTTGTTCCACCATCACACAGCCTGTTCAAGCAGTTGATGGCTTTTCATGTTCGTTTTGTTCAGGTAGAAGCAGATACAAGGACAAAACTCTTTCACAACAAGAAGCCTCGACACGACTGACTGGTATGTAAAATGTGCGTCTGAAAAATGCCTTTACAAACGTTCTCAGTGCTTGGATTTTTAGTCTATGTCATTATTACAGACATTATGTATCCCCGTAGTCTATTTTTCTTTCAACAGCCAAAGAATAGCAGTTATGTCTGGTGTTGTCTTGTGATTTTCTGCTGATCTGGATACAGAGCAAATGGCCATATTCATCATCAAGGATAGTTGTCAATATGTAGGTCTTTTCCAATGATGACTCTGACCTCGAAGTATTTCACTATTAAACTAGATAAAACTATATCCTTATGAAACATATAAACAAAATCTTGTTCGTAACTTGCCATGCAACACAAAACAATTTATTTTATTTATTATTTCTCTGTTTGAATCTAATTTTAATGCATTTTGTATTATTTTCACTACCATTGAAAGTTTCGAGGGTGACACAGTGGAGTGCATTTTTGTGTGTAGTTTGCATGTTCTCCCCGTGTTCACAGAGAGTGCTCATGTTTCACCCATAGTCGAAAGACCTGCGGTATAGGTGAATTAAATAAACTAAATTGGCCATAGTGTATGTGTGTGAATGAGTGTGTATGGATGTTTTCTAGTACTGGGTTGCAGCTGGAAGGGCATCCGCTGTGTAAAACATATGCTGGATAAGTTGGCGGTTCAATCCGCTGTGCCGGCCCTAGTAGATAAAGGGACTAAGCCGAAGGAAAATAATTGAATGAAAGATTCTCCTCTGACCTCTGGTTCTTCCACTTGGATATTTTCATTTTTAGGACCATTCTTTATAAACTCTTGAAATGGATGTGTGTCAAATTCCAGTAGATCTGCAGTTTCACTAAAATCACATTTCTTCCCCATTCTGATGCTTGACGTGAACTTAAGCAGATTCTCTCGACCACATCTACATGTCTAAATACATTGCGTTGCTGCCATGTTGTTACAGTTGTAAAGGTGTACTTACACAAAGTGGCCTACATCAGTAAACATGCTTACACAGTACTTGCTTCATATTTCACCGCCAGTGCGGTATGGTTCAGTCCAGTATGGTACATTAATTTCCATTGTCAGAAGTCAAAGTAAACCAAACCGTACCAAACCATTTTTTGACACCATTTGTTTAAGGCAGGGCTGCTCAACCCTGTTTCTGGAGATCAACCTTCCTGCAAAGTTCAGCTCCAACCCTAATCAAACACACCTGAACCAATTAAAACTGTGTGCGTGATTATTGAAGTGCTTTTAGCATCCGATCCTTTATGAAACGGGCAAACGAGAGAGTGAAGCGCGATGAGAAAGAGATGACGGGAAAAAACAAAGGAGCAAATGATTCTTTCGCCCTACCATTGGTACCAATTAATCTCCAGGAACAGGGTTGAGCACCCCTGGTTTAAGGGTACCTAACACAACAGTAAGGTACCAAAAGCATAGAGCTACTGTTACTTGCATGTGCAAAAAGCCAGCAAAACAACAACACAGAAAGTGCCATTTTTAAAAACAGAACTGAAACATGACACCGTAATAAATACAAAGACGACACGCACACTTGTTGTCTTCTTGTGATAAACAGCCACATGCAGGAAAACAAGTACAGGGTGTGCTGTTTATTGTTGTTTATGGGCCATTCACATGGTGCTGCATGTGAAAATTTGAAATAACGTATGAGAAATTAGTGTGTAAAAGAGGAATTATGAACAGCTTGGTTCTTTAAACGAGAACGATGTTGATTGCAACTACAGTTTGGTGTACGCCACACCAAGTAAGGGTACCACTGACAGTGGAAACACAAGCCTGATCAACCCGTACTGAACCCTACTTTACTGTACTGAACCATACTGCTCAGTGGAAATGAGGCATATGTGGTGTGCGTGTCCTGTGCTTTCACTGAATAGTTCATTAATAAACTTTGAAAGCTCTGATCACAAAGTAGACACTGCCTCCTGTCTCTTTGGACAGCATATGTTCATCAGGCCAACTTACACACTTCATCTCACCTATGAATGCCATCAGGAGGCTTATTGTGTGTGTGTGTAGATGGAAGATGGAGAGGGGGCTATTTGTCTGTTCATCTGTGTTTGTGGGTGGATGGGGCTGCTGGTAGGCGTCTTTGTCATATATGTGTGCAGTACATGACTGTGTGTGTGCGGGACCGTATCACAGACGGGCTCGAGTGTGTCAGTGAGGCCGCTGTCTCGCAGCTTGTAGTCATATTTCATGAAGCCTATGAGACTCAGTTGGCGGTATGTGTGAGTTCGGTCTATTTCTGTCTTTCTGACTGTGGCACTGCCCACTGTGTGTGAGTCTGCGTACGGCTACCCACTGTCTATGCGGCGTGCCAGTGGGAGACTGCCATCCTGTGCCCCCACGCAGAGGGATCCACCGTTCCTATGCCTTCATCTCCAACCAACCGTCCTTTCCCTCTTCCTGCACGTCTCTTTCACCATCTCCACCTCCTCCCTGTCTCCCTTTATTTCTCTCAGTGGGCATCCATGTAAAGTACATGGAGTTTTGGCAGGCGACAAATACTTTTATTAGTGTTAGATTTGTCTTTTATTCACACTATAAATAGATGTCTGATTGATGTTGCGTTCTATTTGTAGATGCATGATATAGAGGATGACACAATGTGCTATGATCCAGAAATCATGGCTCTGTCCCCAGTCCCAAATGACACTGAAGCCTCTACCCACTTACAGAACATTGTTCACTTACGGCTGCAAACTTTTATCAAAGCTGGTTAACTTTTGTTGTCTGAAATAGACAGATTACCTGCCAATATCAAAAATAATTCTAATTTTGACAGCATTTACAGTAGTCCCAGATGGTTCGTTTGTTCTTTCTTTTTTCTCTTTTTATTTGTTGCCATTTTCCTGGTGATTTTGGTGAGCTGTTGAAAGGATTTCAACTTGGTAAAACTGTTTTAGCTACATAATATATTTATAAGGGTACCTAGCACGACAAAAAGATACCAAAAGGCAGAGCCAGACGCACAGCTGAACGCTGTAGGTTTACAGAGAAACATCACTAGCGCATACAAAAGCAGGAGAATGAAAACAAAGGAACCCCCAATATTTAAATGCACAGCCGAGACATTACATTGTAAAACTATATACATATAATAACAAGCCATGGTTAACCCGAGTTTAAACAAACCTTGCCATTGTCTTGATGAACAGCCACAAAGCCAAGAAGAACAAAATCTGCTGGGTCCTGTTTTTATTTTACGAGGCCGTCTACAAGTGCGAGCGGTTTTACTTTCTCCAGAGAGCTCACGTGCACGTCTATATTTGAAATAACAAACTTCTTGAGATGATGATAATACTGTGTGGGGTATTATTGTAGTGCTTCTGGCATCCAATCCTTTAAGACAAACGGACAAACGAGAGAGTGAAGCGCGAAAAGAGATGACGGGAAAAAACAAAGGAGCAAATGATTCTTTCAGCAACCTAAAACATGAACAAACTGCCATGTTTAACTGTTAACATCACCTTTTGGACTATTATGAACTTGAAATGACAGAATTACTTTCCAACAAGAGGTTACATGTGCTGGTGAAGATTAAAGATAAAGACGAGAGGCAAGCCTGATAAAGGTGACCTGTACTGTACCAGTCAGTGGAAACGGGCCATTAGTGTGTGCTGTTGTTTTTACATGCTATTGATGCAATTTTTCACATGAACACCTAGCAGGTTTGGTAAGATTTTATTTTATTTTAGTTTTAGAGGTTAATTTTAATACTGTAAGTATGAACACAGCTATCTGAACCTAGATGCACACCAAACTAAACGGAGACCCCTGAAAAAAACGAGTCCATTTCTAAACCCATTTAAACTCTTTAAATGACAGAATTTTCATGTTGTGTGATTTATTTTTTCATTACAGTTCAATACAGTAATTGCAAGTCTTCTATTTGTGTTCAGCAGAGAAATTTATGGCTCCATATTGATTCCTTTACATATTTTATAAGCTCCATCACAAAAATACTATTGCAAATATGCACATATAATTAGCGCATTTACTGTAGCTCAGCACACAGCATTTTGTTGGATGCTCTGTAAATTTTGTAGCAAAAATATTATTTTTTTGCTTTGTGTTATTAGGTTAAGTTCTTTGTTATTGTTAAGTGAACCAGGACATTATTCAAAGCATTATGTCAAGAACATTTTAAGGAAGCGTTGCAAGCTGTCAAATTTGTGAATGTACAGTATAGCATTTTTGATTGATTTCTTTCTCTTGATTTTTGCTTTGCCATTACAGCAATAAATGACATTTAAAATCTGTTAAAATACAAAGCATTTTAACTTATAAAATAATGTTTAATAATATAATAAATTATCTTTTAATAACCTCTTTTTTTTAAAGAAATACATGTAAAATGTATTTTAATTGATATATTTCCTACATTCAGAGATCCAGACAGTGGTCCAGCAGTTGTCTGTTTTTTTTCTTCTCTCTCTTCTCTCTCCTCCAGTTTTCCCACCTCTCCTTCCTCCTGAGGCCAACAGCAGCAGCAGCGGCAGTGTCGGCACTCCTAATTGGCCGCGCGCTCAACGTCGCCTGTTGTGATCATATAAATTTATTGGTGCTTAGAAGGCACAAGCTATTAAAACATTACAATAGACATTAGCGCAGGCCCGAGCAGCCTGCTCGGCCTAACGAACATATGCTTCCCTACCAATGCCTAAACTCTTATTTATGGATTTAATTTAATGTGCGGGAAGAATTCTAAATTAAATTTGGTGTGTGCCTCTGGAGAGTGTCGGTGTATAATAACATGGTAATTTTTACACATCTTTATGAGAAATGAGAAAATTAATTCTTTCTGACAAGCTGTAATTACTGGGCTTGGACCAGTCGCAGCTGAACAGTTTGAGCTCCGCTAGTCTGCCAATGAACTGAAGGAGAGGAGAACAGATAAGGAGGACACACACAATTATAGACGCACACCCACACGCACACACAGACACAAAGACACGCAATTACATACACCCCCAAATACACACCCCCACACACACCTACAGAACAGCGTGCACGCTTAATGCTAACACACACGGTCACATATGCCCACCCAAAATATCAGACTCCTACACACATGAATACACACACAAGCACATACTGTTGAACATACCACAAACCTATAGTTGTCAACTGGTTTAGCTTCAGGACCCAGATTTTGTATTGAGTGTCAAATTTAAACACTGTACAAAAAATCCAAACATGTTTATGAAGTCATTAATTTTTCTTGAAGGGCACCTCTGGTGAAAAATCTACTTTTCAAGCTGTTTGGACAGACATGTGTAGGTATAGTGTATAGACCATCATATTGGGGTGATATAAACACACCCAGTCCTTTTTTTTCCTTCAATTTAACAACATAAATACTGTGGACCAATTGAAGCGGTTTTGAGATCGATCGCAACTTGACGTAGGAGTGCGGTCCCCCCGCCCACCAATATTGATTGACAGGCGCGCATTACCATATCCTTAGTTTGTTGATTCACGTCCGCCATTTTCAGCATGTGAGTCAAAGTGATGTCACCAAAGAAACACCCTTGCTCTATTTTTAGATGTAAGGCTCATTGGGCTCAACACAAGATCAACATTCACCACATGATCACTCTTATCAGCGTCATTGTTTGTAACTTTAGGTGGGTTTGCAAACATGTGTACTTTTCATCGCGTCTTCCTTAAACTTCAGCCATTTGTATTTCCCGCGGTGACATAAGCTTCCTGTCATCTTAACTAGGTGCAGCTGGAAAGTGCGAGTGTGTTGCCTCTTGTCCAATGGAAATAACGAACTTACCTTAAGCAGGTCACGCTGCGCCATGCATTTTAGAATTCTAAACATAGGTTTCTATCAGGGTACACAAACCGGCGCTGCAAGTCGGCAGCTGTCCACGGTATCCAGCCACAATCAGGACACTGTTCATATTTCTGCTGCACCACAGAGTGCCATCTGAATAGCTTCATCTTAAATAGCATGCGAATGTGCGCGTCTGGTGTGCCTTGTCGCGGCTCTGAGCGGCGCATCCGGTGTGTGAAGCCCTTTAGTTATAGCCTAAGTTAATTCAGTGTGTGTGGTTATTAGTCTCGGTGTATACGTTTGGAACTCTAAACTAGCACACAGTTGGATGTAAAACTATACAAAGACACAAATGATTTTGAAGTTTCTGCTTGGTCTGAGTCTGAGTCGTACATGCACGGCGGAATGCTGGTCCTCTCACTCATGTTGCTTCTCTCTATCTGCCTGTCTGTTGCCATACACAAAACGGGGGAGCTCTTGGCTCCGCCCCCTTGTTAAGTTGGGCAGGAAGTCGAAACTAATTTTCATGTGAAGCAACACACCCCTAAAACAACAACCTTTGTTCACGCCACCAAAATGACTTTTTAACTCCTGAACCTAAACTGAAGAACCAAAATATTAAATCATAAAAAGGGGTAAACTAGGTGCCCATGAAAATAAGGCATTTCACTCAACTGTTTGTTCGACTCTACCTAATTCATTTTTAGACTATATTTGTGTAATTTTAGCACAATTTGACATAGGGTGCATTGGTAATGGTGTAACGCGTTCTACAGTAACACGTCACTGTATTCTAATTACATTTTTGAGGAACGCAGTAACGAATTACATTTTAAATTTGTGTAATTTGATTACAGTTACTAAAGTCAATGTAATTGCATTGCAAATATAGTTTTTAGAAGAAAAAAAATGCTTTAAATCACGTTTTCCACTGCAACGTCAGTTAGTGAGCATTCGCTTTTAAATTGCTAGAGAATGCTAGCTGAATGGTTTGTGTTAAGGGTGGTTGCTTGAAGTAGAAATACAGACATTACTTAGATTTCATTGAGCATAAAAACAAAAGTATATCTGTGAAATGCAGTCTATGTTCAGTCTCTAAAGAACTTTTAACTACTTTTAACTCGACCAGCAATTTGTTCAAGCACTTGAATAGAAAGCATTCTACGACAATACCTGTCACCAAGGAGGACAACGGTGCCTAAAAACACGGTGGCCCAACTCAGCCTAAACTGGCGATTGGATTTTTGTTGAAAATCGGAAGTGAAGGTATTCAGATCGTGAAGAGAATCGTAGCTGCTTATGGGTGCGTTCACATATCGCATTGGGAGCGCATATTGGCATTGCATATTGCGCATGCTCTCATTTCCTAGGCGCACCCAGTTGAATTTCGCAAGTCACCTGACAAGAACTGACCAATTAGCTTTATAATTTGTATAGAATATACACATATAGGTAGACTAATTACCTTGGACTAACACAGAGCACCCAAAAACTGCAGTGCTTTTTCATACTATGGATATTTAGGGTTACAATTATCCAGTTTTCTTCTAAATTTCTTCTTTTGTGTTAAAAAAGAAAAATGAAAAACAGGTTTGGAATAAGTGAATGATGAGAGAATTTTAAGTTTTGGGTAAACTCAAAGTCTTTTGAAAATGTCAAGCTGGTGTGACCAACATATACAAATTACTGATCATTTATAGTTATTTGCCTTAACATTTAAATAACTATCAGCTTGTTTTCAATTTTACATCCAGTGTATCAGACCATGAAATAAAACGCATGTATACCAGGCAAATATATGCACTGTTGAAATGATTGATTCTTATTGGTTGGTGCGCAATAAAATCCTTTAATGCACAGGTATGTTCCGGTCAGTTTTGATCACAGTTCGAAATAAATGTGCTACCCTCAGACATTAGTACTAACCACAGTAACCATTCCTCTCTATTTAATCTCAAGGACATGCCAATGCGCTAAAAAAATATTTGTGAAGAGGTAGCTAACACATTACTCTGAGCTATTAGATATGCCCATGCCATTTACAAGAGCACACGGGATCTCTGTCTCACACATACTCGCATTCTCTTTGTCTGCCTGTAACTGATTCAAAGCAGGGAGATGTAATATGTCGCAATTGGAAAAAAAAATTGGTCAAATATTGCACTGCAAAGAGCAATACTAGTTTTAACTTCTCTATAACTTGGTAAATGACCATAGAATAAGCAGGATAATCAACAGCTTGCGGTTCAATAAATGATTTTAAATGCTTTTTAAAGAGCATTTAAAAGTCTTCGCTTCACATCGGGTGGTTCTTCACCTCCATGCCATGCATTTAAAATCCTTTAACGCATAGCAATCTGTTGACTGTCCCTTACTTATTGCTTTCTCAGCACTGCAGTAACTTCTAAAGGTAAGATTAGGCCACAAGTTCAGCATTATTGGTTCCCTTCAGAGAGGCATGTGATTGGTAGAAGGTGAAAGGAACATTTCAGACAGTTATGGGTGAGGTCTCAGGCGGCAGGGGTTTCAGTTGCCCTGTCTGATGTCATCAACATAAACCGCTCACAGGTCTGCCCCATTCAAGGTCGTCTGCCATTTAGTATTCACAGCAAAGCAACTTGACCACAACACCAGCTCCCATAGCGAAATAATCATCACACACATTTCACCCTATTGCATTTTGTAAAGCGAGTGCAGCTGTTTTATAGCTGTTGTTTCTTTTGTTATCAATATGACATGATGGGTCACTTTAGATACAGCACTGCAGTTGCGTGGTATGGATAGGTGTATGCGCATGGCACACGCTGACTGTGCATCCAGGGGCCATTTCAGTTTATTTATTCATTCTGTTCCATTTTGTCATGCGCTGCTAAATGTTTAATCCCCTCATCCCTGCGGTCGGCGACCGTCAGGGGAATGCCGTCCTAGTGGTCACCAGAGTGAATAATACATGACAGTGTGTGTGTTTGTAGTGATGAAGTGCAGGTGTCAGTCCTGTTCTGATGGCAGTGTCTCTCTTTGTGTCGCACACACACTTTAAAACACTAGGTCAGAGTCTATTAACTCTTCTGAAGGGTAGCCTGTCAGAGTGCGTTAGCTGATGGCTCCATTGTCTTTCACTCTACGCAACTTCACTCACTTTGAGATAACAGGTTGAGCTCTCATAAGCACTCAGAGCTGCTCTGACTGCCCTCTGTCTGTAGATGAAGAGGATAAAACATTTATTCACCTGGAGGAATGAGTGGGGAGAAGACGACCACTCTGTTTTTGATCAACAATGACAAAGCATGCTGCCATGTGTTGATCAGGTAACAAATGTTTTTGTATGCTTTTGTAATGGAATTATAGACCGAAAGCTCCAAAATTGTTGTGCACTTTACAGTGAATACAGACTAGGCCAAATTACTGTCCTAATTTTTTTTTTCCAAAATTGCAAACAACATAGACTGCTTGTCTGCCAACACAACCCCCAAGACTTTAGAATATCTATACAATTTTATTTCAAACCAGCTTAAAATCCTATTTTCCGCACATATTTCCAAAACAGTTATTCAAATTTAAAACCTGTAGGAAATCAGATTTAAAAACTGTTCAAACAGACGTTATTAAAATTGCTTTGATTCACATTTCAAATCAGACATTGATTTGAATTACTTTTTCAAATTTAATTCAGATTTAAATTACATTTTAACAAAGCCCCTTTAAGGCAAGTCATTTTACTCGGCGGCCATCTTTGAAACACCTCTTGTGCAGTATGGTCGGGCATTCTGTTTGAATGGGGAAACATCAAATTCTCCAAAATTGCTAGCCAAGCTTCCGATTAAATTTTACATTAGGAATCAACAATATGATTAAACAACAAATGTCTCTTTAGTTTTATTTCTAAATATTTGAATCACACAAAATCTGCAGAAATTTACATGTGGTTCGAGCCCTTCCTCCAGAAACTTGTTAATCTATAGGCGAATTACCGGTTTGTAAACATTCAGGATGCACGTGCATCAAGGTTGCAGAAAAAAAACGGGAGCACTAGCATTTACAGCAAGGATATGACATCCAATGTGGTACAAAGTTTGTTGTTTTATTAGAGATAAGTTATATTGATTAAATATTATATATATTATTTACATAATACTTTCAGCGTATTATAAAAGGCTTGTCACTCAGTGATAAGCACAGTTATTCTGCAAAATTAACGTTAAAGTGAGCGTCTGACAGAGCCATTTGCGAGAGCACCCTCCCAAGCGCATGCGACCTGAAATATACAACTCATACAATCTCATTGAAACTCCAAGTGGTTTTACAAGAGAAGTTAAAGGCCTACAAGTCTCTGGTGCCTTAAATTTTGTTCTGTGTGGTCATGTGCAAGAAATAATGTTCCATGATTACCAGATTCGAAACATTGTAGTGCTAAAAACTGAGGTTCAGCTCAGCCAAAGACGAGAAGAGAAGACAGAACTGTACAAGGCCTGGGTAATCATCTAGCAAAACAACTGCATTCTGACAGAGAACTGCACCTATATGGCAGGGTATGTGAACTTACATGTTTACATTTCATTCTAAGCAATCAGTGTCCGCTGTTTAATTAACCATATTTTACTGTTTTTCAAAAACGAGTAATGATTATAATTCAGCATAGCGTGAACTTACCTGATATAAAATAAGAACTGCAGAGTCGAGCATTTTTAATTAGGCCCTCACTCCATTCAGCTCTTCTGATGGCTGTTTGCCAAAGACATCTGCGGTTGGCATTAAAAGCAGTCTGGTGTACGGTAAAATTTAAGTTTTATATTTTTTGACTTTCGATTTTGGCATCCTCCGATATGGCATTCATATTCAGTCTTTTTTTGCAACCTGTATGCACGGCTAAACCCATGTGACATCATGTGTGACGTAGGTTGCTAATTTCTCTATAGCTATCGCTGATTGGCTCCTGTAGTAGAAGGCGGGGCTTCATTCACCATATTAACCGGTACACTTTTTTCCATTCAAAACTATACCAGTGACATGTCTTGTGTAAACTAGTTTAAAATCTGAATCCAGTTTGAATTGACACTTTTAATGTGTTTTAAATCAGACTTCATTATTTACTAAGTACATCTCAGATCAAATTTGAAATTAAAATTAGACTTAAAACAACTTTCAAATTTCGAATAAATATTACACATTTCTGTGAATACTCTGAGTGCATCTCATAAGTGAGCAGCACTAGACATTTCCACTTCGGTCCGGGCAATAAGCTTCATTCGTGTAGTTTGCATATGACTGATGATTATTATTAAGATAGTGACCTGTAATTTTTTTTTGCTAAAGAATCAATCACACATTGACATCCCAGTCAACAGTTAGCTTTAACTAAAGGCTCTTTTCACTTCCATCACAGCAGTGCCCCCTGTGTACAAAGAACTTGACCGGCCTCCTCAAAAGCCCAGACCTTACAAAACGCTACCAAACACAATCTCACAATTGCTGGTTCATTTCACTGCCGCCCTCTTGTTTCCAAGAATCCGAGCATGCACACAGAACTACTAATCAAACCACTCCCTTTATGCAAATCAGCCCCTTGTTAACCCCAATCAGAGAGGTCGTCGGATGCTGCTTTCAACATCCCTCAATGCAGCATCTCCGCCACTGCTGTAGCCTCATGGGTAATTACAAAGCTACCCGGCCGGTCCGTCTGACAGTGTTTTTCTCACCATGCTCATGACCCTGGCATGACCTCTGAGAGTGTAGGTAATCACCTGTGTGTCCTGAGCTTAGATCTCTATTAGTGGCGAAGCACAGTTCAGCTCCAGAGAGGAGGGCGAACACACCCCACATTCATCTCCTCGCCATAGGGTCAGATCACCTATGCGATGGAGACTTGCCTGCCTGGTTAGCACATGGCCCTGGTGCATTGTGAGGTGGCATTTTTACTTGATATGGGTTGATGGATGCTGTCATGCTTACTAACAAGTCTTTGAGTGTGAAAAGGGGTGAGTTCTTTCTAGCATTTTGCTAGAGAATTTCCGGTACCTTTGCAGTTATCTGTTTGATAGTATATTTTTAATTGCTGACAAAATTCAGTTTTACCAGTTAAACTAAAATATAAGACTTGTTGTTTTGCTAGGTTGTGATATAAAAACTATTAGCTATAATGTTTACATTGTTATTGTTTTAATATTTATTAATAATAATAATAATAACTTAAAATACTGATTATTTTTCAATTGACAAATTTAGAATAACATAGTTAATAATAATAACAACATATACATTTGAAGGGGACTTTATTAGGTACACCTAACTAGTATCTGATTGAACCCCCTTTTGCCTTCAGAACTGCCTTCATCCTTTGTTGCATAGATTCAACCTGTGCTAATTGTAGCCTCAGTTTCCTGTTCTTAGTTGACAGGAGTGGCACTAGGGATGGTTGATACAACAATTTTTCAATGCGATACGATACCGATATTTTTTGTTACAATTTTTACAATACCGGTACCACTTAACATTAAAAATGTTAATGTAATTTTTCAAAATAATGTCAATTAAAATAAAATCATTACATGTAAATATAAATATATAAATGTGTGTGTGTGTAATAATTTTATTTTATATATACACTGTAGTTTGAGTGTGTGATATACATACACGCACACCGATCCATATTGTATATACCGTACACACTGCACACATACATACTGTATATACGCACTTCACAGACACACACACACTTATATTTATTCTTATTCACCTAATGGTAACGAGAGAGAAAGAGAGAGATCATTTATTATTCTGATTTGTTATTTAATACATTTTATTTGTATTTATTAATGTAAACTTTATAAATGCTTTGGCAAACATTTGTAGCATTTGTCATGCTAATAAAGCGATTATTGAATTGAGAGAGAGGTTTGCCTCCTTTAAACTCTCCTATAATGTCTTTTGTCGGACAGAGGGAGACTGAGCAGATGAACACTGGGCAGCTTGTTTTTGTTCCGCTTCTTTGTAAGTTTCAGGGTGTGTTGTCTGTAAGTGTTTATAAAGGCTGCTTGTATTGTTGCTGTTTACGACTTTCTTATCACAAATATCGTGCAACGCTTTTTCAGCTGATGAGCACCACAACACGCTGTGTTTCCTCTCTGCCATCGTGTCATTCCGTAATGCAGAAGTGTGCGACTTGCGTGTGTTGAGTACGTATGCTATCTGAAAGGCACATGATCGCTCACGTCACATTCTGCCGCAGATTGATTGGTGTAACGTCTTGTATACAAAGCGTTACTGACAAGCCTGTACACAGCGCTAAAACAGTTAGTTTTGCAGAAATTATTAAAATATAGTTAAAATATCGATACTTTTAAAAAATATCGATACCAAATTAAAAGCTTCTGAGTATCGATATGTCGATACTCGAGCATCTGCCTTAAGGTCGGACGTGTTATGCATTCAGAGATGCTCTTCTGCATACTTCAGTTGTAACGAGTAGTTATTCGAGTAACTGTTGCCTTTCTATCAGTTTGAACCAGTCTGGCCATTCTCCTCTGACCTCTGTCATCAACAAGGCATTTGACCGCCCCTCACTGGATATTTTCTCTTTTTCGGACCATTCTCTGCAAACCCCTCTGGCACCAACAACCATGCCACATTCAAAGTCACTTAAATCACATTTCTTCCCCATTCTGATGCTCGTCTTGCCCATGTCTACATGTCTAAATGCAGTCAGTTGCTGCCATGTGATTGGCTGATTAGAAATTTACATTAACGTGCAGTTGGGCAGGTGTTTCTAATAAAGTGGCCAGTGAGTGTAGTTGCTGTAAAGTAGCTTAAAAAAATGGTTATACTGTGAGAAATGTAATATATATTATTTATTACTAAATACAATTAAATAATGTAGATTCTGTTATGCTATTTTACTACTACTATTATTTTATTGTTATTAAAGTTATAAAAAAATTGTTGTTTACACAATTTTGTAAATATGTTATGCTTTAATACAAGAATATTCTACGGTGTTATGCAATTTTTAACAAACAGAATTCAGTCTAATAATGATAATAATTATTATTTTTAAATATTGTTTTTAAAACTATGACGTTTTAATGTCAGTCACTTGCACTTACCTTTCAAATTATTTTTAATAAATGTCCTATTCTTTATAGTATGTCACCACATCTTTCTACACTTAATATTTTGGTTCCACTGTTCTGACCAGAAAAGTGAGTGATTGCTACACTATGAAAATAGTGTGGGAAAATGGCCAACAAACGATAATGCTTCCCATTATGGACGTGATCTCATTAGAAGCATAATAAGATCACATGATATGGCCGTCCAGATGTATACATTCATGCAGAGCTCAGACACTCTGACAAGGGGTGCGTCAGCTGTCTGCATTGGTATGCAGAATTGCTGTCCTGACCCTAATGTATTCATGGACATAATCCCTCTATTGGTCTGAGCGCATGCATATGCATGTTTTGTTTGGACCTTGTGTCCAAGAGGGCAGCTAATATGCTTCAAATGAAGAGCAGCACTCCATCAGAGCAGATTGACATCAGGTGCAGAATAAAGTCATGTGGTGCTTCGGTGTGGGGCTAAAACCGGATAAGTTAAAGTTTATGTTTGACATCTATCTGTAGATCAGTCTTTTAGTGTCTTTTCTATAAGCAGTTGTGAAATGAATGTGAACTGACCCTCTCTGATTTTTGATCCTAAAACTTCAGCTACCATGTCAGAAGAAGACCGACACAAAGCCCTTTGGTTGATTGAAGGTTCTGTTCAGGAGTTTTGCTTCTATTGTTGCAGTGTAAGATAGAAATACGAAAGTCTTTACGGAGAGCGACACGTTTGATAGAGTTGTGGGACGTCTGTGAATATAAGCTGAAGGACAACCATTGTCTCTGCACGACCTCAATTTGGTACTGTATAGTCCTTTTCGCCACACTGTCTGCAGCCACAAAGCCACTATTCTCCTCCTTTTGCTCTCAGGAAAGAGGGATTAGTCAAATAACGCAACTGCGTGTCCAGATTTCTAACTATCGGACCACATTACAGAGCAAAGAGTGAGTCCTGGTCAATGGGGAGGGAAGATGTTTTGAAAAACTTGTCCTTTTATTTCCTTTTCCACATCTTGGAGTCAGAATAAGTTGGGCTGGATGGATAGAAAATGATGGAAGCTCGTTAGGAATGCGGGGTATTTTGGGACAAGGGGCACAGGGGGGAGGGGTCCAAATGCAGCTGCATTTCCTGTTTATTCTTGGACAAGGCTGAGACGCTCCGCAAAGAACAGGAGATGCATTCTTCTCTTTCAATCTTCCTCTCTTTCTACCTCTACATAACCACTTCATCCTCCCATCTGGACTCAAATACAGCGTCATCACATTTAAAAAAAAATTTTGCTCAGCTTTCTCTGTCTCTCTCTCTCTATTTCTTGGGATTGACTGAGGTCTTTGTATGTGAAGGGCCAGTTTTCAGTGTAGACGCCCCTTTTCTTTACTAACTCTGAGGGTGCAACCCACTGCAGCTGACAAGAGGGGGCTGTCAAATCCCACTAAAATGTCTCATTTTCAGTCTGGCCATCTTTTGGTTGGTCTTAAAGTTTTGGACCTTTTCCAAACAGTTCATCTTCGCTCAAAAAAGACTTCATAAATGTATATTGCAATGAAATAACTTGTTTGACATCTACAGTAAGCTTTTTTTGGTTGACATCTGTAAGGCCACATTCACAAAGCAGCAGATTAAAGTTTTTAGTCACATTTTTGTTATTTATGGAACAACTGAAAGCCACCTGTACCTTCTCTGATCTTTGCAGAGATGAACATATGAGTTGTATGTCATCTAAAGTTTTAGATCAAGCTCTCCACCAGTTAGATTTTTTTGGTCCACACAGACTTCAAATTCTCTACTCTTTACTGAAGTATAAAAGCTTTCATTTGTTTAAGGGTTAGTTTACCACAACATGAAAACTCTGTTATTATTTATTCACCCTAATGTTGTTCCAGTCCTCCAAGACCACCAAGACATCTTTGGAATACAAATTAAAATATTTTAGTCCAAGAGCTCTCTCATCCTCCATAGATAGCTAAGGTGCAGAGACAATCAAAGTCTATAAACATTGTCAAAGCATTCCATGTGACTTCAGTCGTCCAACTGTAATTATCCAAAGCTCCAAAAACACTTTTGTGTACCAAAAAAAAAAAAAACTGTAAAATAATCTACTTATATTTCCCATCGAAAATTTATACCCTGATGACCTGAGGCAGTAGAGAAGATGTAGAGTCATGTTTACAGTTTTGTTTTTGTTTTGGCACACACATGCATTTTTTTTTTACTATAGTTGAACCACTGAGTTGACATGGAATGATTTGACAATGTTTTTGACTCCCTTTCTGGACTTACAATGTTTTGGGACTGTTGCTGTCTATGGAGGATGAGGGAGCTCTCAGATTTAGTCTAAAATTTGTTTTCCAACTGAAACGAAGGTTTTGAGGGATTGAAAGAGGGTGAGTAATAAAGAGTTTAGCTTTTTTGGGTGAATTAACCCTTTAATTTTAAATTTGATAGATAAAAGATTTGATGCACATCAGTTTAGCTTTTGTTTTTTGTAAAATGTTGCAGGTTACAGATGCAATAGATTGCAGACTTAATTTCATTTGCACAACCATTCATTCTTTCATTTTCTTTTTGGCTTAGTCTCTTTATTAATCCGGGGTCGCCACAGCAGAATGAACCGCCAACTTATCCAGCACATGTTTTACGCAGCGGATGCCCTTCAAGCTGCAACCCATCTCTTGGAAACATCCTTACACAATTATACACTACGGACAATTTAGCCTACCCAATTCACCTGTACCGCATGTCTTTGGACTGTGGGGGAAACCGGAGTATCCGGAGGAAACCCACGCAAACGCAGGGAGAACAGGCAAACTCCACACAGAGAGGCCAACTGACCCAACCGAGGCTTGAACCAGCGACCTTCTTGCTGTGAGGCGACAGCAATACCTACTGCGCCATTTAAACAACCAATTAGAGAATATTTAAAAAGGGTGGACATCTTTTGGTTCTTCACAGTAAAAACTATTTTTGGGGTCATGGTTCAATTAAAATTTTTTATTAAATTTTATTTCAAGCAGCAAGTTCGCTTGTTTGAGTTCCGGCTGGACCACGACACGACCAGACCGGAGCTCAGGATAAAACCCCACAATCCAAATACATGGTATAGGTGAATTTGATTAACTAAATAGAGTATGCGTGTTTATTTAAGTATCGTGTATTTTCCCGCACAACCGGTTCACGATTTAGTGTACTCTCAGGTCCAGGTTGGGGCTGAAAGGGCATCTGCTGCATAAAAACATATTTCAGAGTAATTGGTGGTTCATTCTGCTCTGGGGATGCCTGATGGCACAGAGACTAAATCAAAGTAAAGAGAGAGAGTGGGTGATTCTGATATGCTGTTTAGTGTGAACAGGACATTTCCAATTATTCCAAAAATGAAATGCAGTTGTCAGTCCCAAACAGTGGCAGTATGAACCTACCTTAAGCACATTTCTCAGTCTGACCTATACATGAATTGAAGTCCCACTTCTGCATCTTAATTGGGTACAATCACATTACTGAAGTAAAGCAGCATCTATATGCTTGTCTATAGAAGTTACTTTTCCTGCTGTTCAATAAACCACTTAGTCAGTGTTACTAAACAGATTTATTTACTTCCATCAGGGCTATAGAAAAGGTCTGCATCTTGCATTTTGCCATAATCACTGTCTTGAGTTTAATACATGGCCTTTCTGCTCCTTTCTCAGTTTCTTTCATTGAGTCATCACTTCAGTCTATCAGGTGCTGTTCTCTCTATTCCGTCAGCGAGCCAGAGGCTTGAATGTGCCCTCATGTGAACCTCATTGTACTCAGATGGGGAGACACAGAGCAGGGACTTGAGCTGACCTGCCTTTTTCTATTGTAAGACATCTGAAATATCCAGAGAACCAAAGCAACAAACGCTGGGTGTCACTCAATGTTGCTCAAACTTTTCCATTAGCAACTTTGTGAAAGTCACACTATTCAAACGCAGGCTTTAGAAATGATGCCCAATGTGCTGAATGACCTTCTGGAGTCACTCATAGAAATCTGTAAACAGACTCATTGTGAAGGAGGTATGAACTTTAAGAGCCCTGGAGTTATATACTACTCAAAAATATATTATTAACTCTCTTAAGAGTCCCTTGATATTGAATAGATTGAAATGAGTTTGTCCTTTTCCTTTCCTTTTGAATCAAATGTATGCTGAGTTTCCTTCAATCAGGGTAATAATTTCCCTATGTTTTGATACATATAGTCAAATTTCAATAGACCAATACAATCGTCACACAGACGTATCTTTTTTGTTGTTTTCTTTTTCTGTAATAACACTGTAATTTGATAGAAAACAGACTAAACAGTGTGTCGGAACAGTAAAAAGAGCTCTTCTCGTTGCATAACTTCACCTCTCTGTCATTTTGTCCTCGCCGAGTTTCAGATATAATGAAGACGGAAGATGAAACAAAAACACAATTATTTTTGCATGCAGATTAAAGCACCATCCATCATGCTTAATAGCCTCTTTAAGATCGGCCCACATTCAGACTCGTGCTGTTTATTCCTCAAGGTTAAATTTGCTTTTGTTGCCTCTTATGTCAGAGGAGAATAAAACACAACCTGACTGAACAGAGCAGCTTGCCGGATACTGCGCAAGGGCCGCTAACTGGCCATTTCGGAGTCCTCCGGTGCACTGGGATGCACTACTCTGCTCCTAATGTATTCATTACCGAGAGGTGACTCGCACCGTGAATCGTGTTGGCAGCTCACAGGTGTTCGTCTCTTTCGTTTCTTCTGCTCGTGTTCTTGTTTTCCGGCTCACTCATATTGCACACGCACACGCAGGCACAGGCGCACATGCCCGCAGACGCGTACAGCTGGTTCGTTGTTGTCGCAGGTCTGAAAAACAAAGCTTCAGCAGATGGTTGTTTTAGTGCCAGAGCAAAGAGGATCTACAGTTCCGTCACCATGGTCACACACACACACACATACACATTTACATACACGCTCACTTTGTCTCTGTCTTGCCTGTCCCTTTCTCACTATATGGCTGTAATATTTATCAAGAATATGATCCTCTTTGAAACTGCTGCTGTAGTACTGAGAACAGTGGCAGTTTTCACGCATGCACCTTTATATCACTATGTAAGTAAGTACACATCCAGACATATGTTTATATATATATCTCAATTTTTTTTCTTGTACTCACCAATATCGATACCTTTTTGGGGGGGCAGTTCTGCAAGTAATGACAAGGTTTTCCATTTTCAAACCATTTTTAATTTAATAATGATAATAAAAAATACTCCTATTAAAAGTTCTGCTTTTTATACCTTCTCTTGAAATTAGCCACATTTCTAAATCCAATTGTTTTGAAAATAAATAAATAAATACCCTTACTCTGAGGCTATAAAAATTTGTGTTACAATTTGGGTTATTACAAAACAAAGTTAATACAAATCAGATAATGATCTTTTAATCTTTGTCAATCACTCTGATCAAGTAAACTGCATTGAATGAGTGCTGTTTGTCTGATATCTCCGAGCATGACAGTATAGTGCACAGGTGTCAAACTGGTGGGTTCCTGGAGGGCTGCTGCCCTGCAGTTTAGCTTTAACCCTAATTAAACAAACCTGATAAAACTAATTGGGTCCTTTAATCTCGTTTGAAACTTACAGGTCGAGCTGCGGTCACACTGCACTTTTTGCCCCATAGACTTCCTTTTGTACGCATGCGAATGCAACAGTCCAGAAACACTAGCTCATGTGTAACAAGTTTGTTGCTACATTGCAAAGTTCAAGCTTGGTGAACTCTGACCTACGAAATTGCATCACGTGACCAATAAAAGATCAAAACATGACCTCTCTGGACAAAAATGTAAAATATGGACCAATCGTTCTCTTTAATAATGTTGAGTTATCTTGTTTAATTCTGCCCCTTTTCGCATCGCAATACGACAGAATTTCACATGCTCAAACTCTAGTGTGAGTGCAGCATAAGTATGGGGTTGGAACTAAACTATGCAGGACTGCGGCCTCCAGGAATTGAGCTTGACACCCCTCGTATTGTGGATTATAAAACTGGAATCCATAATTCCTGACATAATACTTTTTTTTTTTAATTAAAGATGAGCTTTGTTAATTTTTCACGGCTTATTTGGATTTTCAAATGTTATCAAGTGAGTTGATTTCAATACAACTTGCATTTTTTTGCAGCCATTTAAAAGAAATAAGAACAACTCATGCAACATGTGTTTGTGTTTTTTTTCCTTCAAATAAAAGGTACATGCATGGTTAGTAAAAAAAATTGCATATTTTCTAAGTCAATTAAATAATGCCAAAAAAGAAATTAACAACACAAATCTGCCTACAGAGTTTTTACTAAATACATGTTGCATCAGCTGTTTTTATTTAAATGAGATTTAAATTGAATTTGAAATTTGAATTTTTTTCAAATGACATAGAATGGGGTGATTTTTGATGATTTCTTGGTTTTATACAATTCTTTTATTCTTATTTGTAATATTTCCACACAAAATACATTTTGGGAAATGATTGCGGTGAAGTTTGTGTGCAAATCTAGGACAAAGATCAGCTTGTAAGATTAGAATACCCCCACAATGATGCAAATTGTTTGGTATCAATTTATAGCCAGTCGACTGGTGAATCTCTTACTGAAACACTTGTTTCAATTGTTTAAATAATTGTTTGGAGGAGAAAAGAATATGTTATCGATTGAACATATATTTCATACCAGCTATCCTGTTAGTAAGGCACTCAACAAGTGCAAAGTTCACAACACAATTGTCTCTATCACAAATTGTTTTCGTGCCACAGACTTTTCATTGACTTGTATTGAGCTAATTATATTTTCTATCCCCTAATCTGTCTTTAAACCCTAAACCGAATGTTTTAGATTTTAATTAGGACATTTCATAAGTTCATTACAGTAATTTGCACTAAGACATAATTTATTATGTTTATTAAGCTGATTTCAGGTTTTACTTTCCATGTGGAGGCATTTGGTCCCAACAATGATGGCAGAACCTGACCCACACAGTGAAACAAAGGCATTATGAGAGATTTATTTTGATTTGTGAAGAATCTGAACCATAATGCATCTGTTTTGCATAGCCTAAGTAGCTTATCTGAGCATGTGATTATGTTTGAATTGTATTACCTAATTACAAGCAGTGTAAATATACTCCACATGCAGGCGTGCTATGGGACGAGAGAAGAAACTGTGTTTATCATCCATTAGGTGTTTTAAAATGTAAATCAGTGATCTCTTGTGATGCTCTCCATATGTCCATGTCACCGTGGCAGCTCATCGCCATGGCAGCAGAGGAAGTGGATGCTTCGCTGCGGTCATTTGGCTCAAAAATTTGATCTCCACACCAAGATGACAGTGAAGATGCCACAAATCAAATTACGCTCATTGTCGAGTCAGGCCTGTGAAGAGGTCAGCAGTGCACACACAAACACAAGGTACTCCAGTTCAAGATAACTGTGTGCAGATTACTTATTCAGTGCAAACTATTCTAAATGTGTAACATTTATATCATACTTTGATAAATAATAATAGTAAATTGAACATCAAAAGTAAAAGTGGACCTCCCAAAACAGATTGATATTTTCGCCTGAAGGGTTTTGCGGAACTTTGACATGCTTTACCTTAAAGAAGCTTGAAATGCCTTGAAGTTAGTGTTTTTATATTGAAGTTAGTATTTATATAATGTATTAATGTGGTGGAATTGAATTCAGTCACTGAAGCAAAACCAGAAGTTTCATAAAAAACCTTTGTCTATTACAAATCAAAGGTGAGAGCTGTTACGACAATGTGATGTGAAAATAGTTTACATTAAACAATATATTGATTTAGATTATGTGAGGACTTTTTAAATAAAAACCAATTAGGCCCAATCCCAATTTTACCCCTTAGCCCTTCCCCTAACCCCTACCCCTCGTTTTGAACGTTCGCGTGAAGGGGTGTCCCAATTTTCTTTAGCTTGAAGGCGTAGGGCTATGGAGAAAGGCTAGATAGCCACAAAGGCAGCATGGCTGCAGATGGAAGTAAGGAGATGCTCAAATTAGTATGTTTTTGTCATTATTATGAATTTTTACAACAAATAAGCAGATGTTTTCATACATTCATAACAGCGTTTGTGTTTTACCCTCAAGCTTTAAAAAAAAAATGCTACAAAAAAAACGCAAAATTTTGCTATCTATAATCCCTAATAAAGACTCCTGTATAGTAATCCCACAACATTCTGACACTCGATAACATTCGAATACCTTGTCAGAAAAGTCTAGTGGCTGGGAAAATCAGCTTTTTACAGTGATATAATGTTAGTGTTGTTTTTGTATGTTTTCATAGATGAATATGGCCACAGAGTAAATGCACAGTACAGTTACAATCTTATTGCCACATTATATTGTTATAATAACATGATATATACCTTCAGTGATTTCCTAAAGATAAATACCAAGAAAATAACACAACTGGAATTACTACAGCAGGCGCCATCATCAATCTCATATGAAGCAAGAGATCGCAATGTTATATGCTATCGTGTGTGGGTAAAGTAGTGGTGTCACATTTCTTAGGGGTCAAATTTGAAGCCCTTCCCCTTCACTTTGTTTCAAGGGCCAAGGGGAAAGGGTAGGGGTACAAAAATAAAATTAAAATTGGGCTTAAGTGTCAATGCCATGAATAAAAATGGTGATTTTTGACCCCGAGAAGAAAAACTCCTCCCCTAATGTGTCTATCAACATGGCTGAATGCGCTTCAAAGTGGATCAGACTTTATGGCAACTCTGTAAAGTCTAGCCATGTTAGACTACATGAGGAAACCCCCTATGCAGAAAATCAGAAATTTCCCCAGGAACTCGTAAAAAAAGCTCAGTTTTTACTTTAACACATCAGAACAGCCTTTTTACCTTGATCGATGTCGTGTTTAAAATCCCTCAGAATTTGCCACCCAGAGTGCAAAGTAACCACGCAAAGTGCCGATCACTGGACACGCAGCCATTCACTCCAGCGGTTGCCGCTTGTTGGGGACCGAAGCTGCAGTCTCCGTGGTAACGGTGAGGCACTGTGGAGATCGAAGATTGAAGTTCAGCGGTATTGATCTGGCGCTGTTCCCTCTGTGCACAGTCACTCTGAAAAATGGAGAATGAGAGACGCAAAGTGAAAATGACTGAATGGTGGAGTCTTCTGTTCATTCCCTGTGGCTCTTTGACACTTACAGACACACAAACATCTACGGGCCAGGAATCTAAGGTGTGAATTGCTCCCTATATGTAGTTCAACCTTCTCAGAAGCTTAAACATTCTTTTGAAAATGCTTCCCATAGAGTGTATTGTGAGAAATCTGTGATGAATCACATATGCTTATTTGTTTTAATGTTTTCAAAGTCATAAAATAGTTTATTTTCAGGTTTGTGGAATGTGATTTTTGTTGTGATCGTGGACCAACTGAAAATAATTGAAATCTGTGTTGAAAGCATCATGTCTTGCATGTGCAGTTTTGATTAACAGGTTAAAGTTCATACCGTTTCTTCGTCTGGCTTTTTGTTTTCCTCAAACCCCCCACCCCCTTTGCTTTCTGTCTCTTTACCTTTGCAATCTTCTATTTGTATCACCATGATGGAGCCCATATATCTAAGAAGAATATGTGGAGCCAATATCCTGAGAAGAAAGCCTCCCACACTTTTATACAAAACGACTGTAATTGCATTGAGTGTCATCCTGAATGAAATGGATGGAAACCTTGACCAGGTGTTGCCCCCTTCAAGAATCCAGGTGCCTGTGAGCATAAGCAAGTTCAGTGCGGTTATTTGGAATACAAACCCAGACAAATTGACTGGATGCTTTTTGTAGAATGGACAAATTAACGTCTTCGTTGGCGCTCATGCCAAATGTGTTGGATATTGGTTTCTTTAGCAGCGAGAACCAAAGAGCAGGTCATGCACACGGACACTATAATCTTGTTGCAAGGAATGTTTTTGTCGTCTTTTAAAACTTTTTTTTTTATTGCTTACTACTTTTCACTGGCCGCTTGAATCATGACTAGTTGTCTGTTCAAAGCACTGCAGAGGACTGTTAAAGACTTTTATGGGTTGTTAGTTAGTTTTGAGCCACTGTTGGTGGAAGTGGAAGTGTCCGGTCTTTGAAGGCCCGAGACGGACAGTGGCGGCAGTCCCGTCGCCCCCCCCCCTTCTCTGTTGGGCCATGGAGAGACGCTCTCTTTGGGCCGCAGTTAATTGTGGAGAGTTCAGGAAGACCATCATTAGCACTCAAAGCCACACATGGCCACCAGATGTGTGGCTGGCCATAGAGACTGCCACGTCTCTCTCTCTTTTTTTCTCTGTCACTTTCTCTTGCTCTCACATGCCTCCCCCCTCATCTTCCAACTTAATAATCTGCCTTTTGTTTTCATGCAAGCTATTGTTCATTAAGATGGCCTCTGCCTTGTAAGAGAAGTCACTGGGTACTGAATAGCATTCTTTGTAACAATGAGACGGAGAGAGGGGTATAGGATGAAGGGGGGGAATCATGGGGGATTTTGTGTGTCCCTCTGGTATTTTTATGGCTTGTTTGTGCAGACTGAGAATTGGACATTGTAGTTCGCAGGAGAGATGTGGTACCTTTTCTTGTTTGTTGACTATACAGCTATGGAAGACACTCTTTAGGTACTTAAAGTACATAACGTAAAAAGCATTGTACTCGCATATGTCTAGAACTATTGAAGTTTGGCTTATGAACATACATAAATTCTCAAATAATGCAAAGTGCACATTATAATTTTATCTTTCCAAGGGATAAGGTGTACAGTTTTTGCATGGTGGTGTTAAGTTTTTTAGTATTTAGTTTGACAGTGTAAAATATTAATTTTCATATTTTATGGCTAACTACCAACGTGTTTTAAATATACTTTATTTTTTGCATAATAGATTAACTGCTTAGCTTGTTTTAAAAATTTTACATTTTCTTATCACAGTCAACTGTTACAAACAAAATGATGAACAACTAGGAACCATATTGCATTTTTTGCAACCATTCTATTGAGTGCACATATAGTACACAGGTATTTTCATCTTAAAATAAACATTTCAAAATAAGCCCTATTAATCTTATTCTTGTCATAGGCGAGAGTGCAGCCATTTGAATCTCTTTGGCCTGAGACTTCCTGTCTCATTCACTTCCATTAATTTTAGATGTTAAAAACAGCTTGTTATGCTGCTTGATTTCTTTCATGCTTGATATTTTCTTATTATATTATTCTGCTTTGTCTGTATAGTCACGGACACAGTTGTTTGTAAAGCAAGTAGTTTGACCGTTTTCTGACGTTTATTATTCCTAGTCATTTCTCCCATAGACAATTGAATTGGAAGTTCCAAAACAATCGCTAAAACGAGCGCACTTCCGCAAGGTCAATATTACATAATGTTGAAAAACATGCAGTTTCACTTCATTTATTCCATGCTATGTACTTTAGTAATTGCAATAACTAGGTAATAACTAACCCTTAACATACCTCGAATCCTTACCTTAACTCGTGTAGTCACCTTGTTTTACTCGGCCCTTTCTTACTTCACAATAAAGTAGCGATCAAATGCTTTATGATGGAAATTTTGCTCTGATGTTTTATACATTTTTCTGAGTGCGTACTGTTATTATACATGTTTGTATAAGTTATATTGGGACATTTGTACATGTTGATGTAAAAATAAAGAAAACAGTCTATTCTTCGAGGGTTTCTGGTCCAATGTCAGAGTGGCAGCGGTTGCTATGGCGCTGTTTACAAACACTTCTCCCTCCCTTTAGCCTTTCTTCCCCTCAAGCGGAGGGGCTGGTGGGGAGGTGAGTACAATCGATTCACAATCGAACCGACATTACTCTGTTTGGAAGCTAATGCACTTTCGACTGAACTGGAAGAAAGGGGGGGGGGGGAGTGGAAAAAAAGCACACAACAAAAACCAGTCGGAGAGTGTGTTACGGTGAGGAAAGAAAGGGTTGTATTGAGGCGGAAAACATGTTCTTGGGGAAGAAATCAATTAAAACGAACCTTTAAATTACACCGCATGGCCGCGCCATGACGGTTAGGGGCAGGGGCACTGCTGTGGTCTGAGCGAGCGCCGAGCTGCGAGGGCCCACAACCGCTGTGAAAAGTGCTGCAATAATGGCAGACTGGTGTGAGATGTCGAGTTGTGGCAGCGCCGCTGCTCTAAACTCTCTTCTGTGTGGGGTTTGCTTGGTTTGCCGCCAAATCCTTGTTACATACGGAAGGCGTTCCAGTTTTGGTTCAATTCAATTGTAAGCATAAGGACTCTTTCACAATGGCCATTGTCACCAAGCAGATTAGCAGAATTTTATGGAGGTGTCATGCTCGCATACAAAATAGTCTCAAAAAAATTTGCCCCTCCTAGATGATAAAAATCTGTTATGAGATATAGATATATCACAATTGTTTGATTTCTTCACCTTGTCTTGCCAAAACAGTTTGGCTTTCTTTTATCCTTTGAACTAAAATGTGGTTTTGATGAATAATCACGCTGCTCCTTTTCATACATAATATGGGGAAGGCACCATGAATGTCTAATAAAACTACTTCAATTTAAATATTTTGAAGTTATGTAACTTACCAGATGTGTAGTCACATTTAAAGTTATTTAATAAATGCTTGTTACTCCCAAAATGTTCTGTTCTAATTTTGCTAATGTTTTTTTTTTGCAATTTTTGAAAGCACCATCTTGTCTTGATATCAACCCCTCAAAGTCAAGGCCTTGTCTTTTTGACTTGATTTAAATTCAGGTCGGAGGTGTCTAAACCAGAATTTTGATCACTTAATGTGCAGTCATGTTTTCTTGGACATAATCGAGTCATTTACTTAATGAATTCAGCGTCAGATTTTATATGAGGACAAAATAATTACAGAGATTTTGCAGTGGGTTCATGTTGCTATTTGATTGACTTTTGTCACTTCTGTCTATAGTACTGACAGTAGACTGGCCTGTATTGTCCACAGTATTTTTATCCAAAAGTTTGCAAATGTTACACCAACTGTTGTATATTTTGAAGACCTGTTACTTGGTCTTGGTCTCAACTTCTCAAAAACTTGGTCTCTACACATTCTGGTCTGGTTTCGAACTGGTCTTGGCTAGAGTCAGGCACATCCATAAGAATTTCTAGAGGTTCACAGTGTTGGAGGGCTTAACTCCAAATTAAACACCTAAAGAAGCTAATCAAGGTTTTCAATCACACAAGAAACTGGCATAGGGGCTGTTTACACCTGTCACTTCATGTGTTTTTCTTATCAGATGGGTGTCCGATCATCATACGGGCAGGTGTAAATGCCCTCAACAACTTATTTGAAACTGATATAAATCTGATTGCTCAGACCACTTTAGGAGGTGGTTTCCAGACAAAACTGGACAGGTCTAAATGCATCTGGTAGTTAAAAATTGTACACATGTGTGTACAAGTGTTCTCCAAAAATAAAAATAAATTAATTAAAAACATGAGAGTGCATGTGTTATGGGCTATATGACCATCAGATATACAAACGCAAATCCATAAGCAACAGAAGGCCACAGGTGAGAGTTTTAGATGTTTGCTTTATTTAAAATTTTTCGTTTCATTTTAGTTTTGTCCTTGAAATGGTGAAATTAAATTGTTATGGTAATATAGGATGGCAGCATTAACAACAGAGACACAGTACAGACCTATAGCCATCTTTGTGAATAGAGAGAGGAATAATAATAGAAAAATATAGTGTTGCGTTCATCATCACGTTGTTTTGGGGAGAGTAATTTATTCACAAATTAACTTAAACCCTTTAATGATGTTTTGCAGCCTACATATAAAATAACTTGAATGCCAAATAAGATATATTGCTTACGTTCATGTCAATAAAATAAATTGAATAAAATGCGTTAGTCGAAGTAACCTTGTTATATTTGAAGATCAGAATCATATACGTTAGCGGAGGTGCTTTCATTTGGTGAAATGTAAAGGGATCCGTTTTCAGAAATCAGATAGCTATCCGATCAGATGAAACGCATGAAGTGACCAGGTGTAAACAGGCCTACAGTGTCACTATTGAGAGGTGAGAGTCTGTATCACTTATTATTGGAAAAAGTGTATCGACTAACTTGTAACATGTGGGCGCCATCTGATTCAATCATATAAATAGCTTTGATCTTCTTCCCTGTTTACCACTAAAAGCTGTAATGTTAGCATTAGTTGTTATGCTATTTTTTGGCTCAAGTTTGGAGGCATAATCGCCCTCCGTATACCCCTATAGACCTTGCTAGAAACTCTCAGGCAAGTCTGTTGGAGTTGGTTCCATCTAAATTCTGCATGGCAGAGTTTGGACATTCTCAGTTTTGATGGTCTTGAAAACAAAACTTGTTACTCCACCTTTAAAAAGGTTTGGCATTGCATGAGCCAGTCAATGATCAGATAAATTATTTTCTCTCAGGTGATCTATCATTTGGGAGACAAAGATAAGTCCTATTGTGAAGTTGAAGTTGAGTGTTCTACAGTACAGCTGGGGGACTGGAATGGGCCTCCTCGCGGAGCTGCGCCGTAGGCCCTTCCACTCTATCACAAAGACAGTCCTGTATACAGAGTCAGGATGTATTCTCAGTTATGAGTCCGTACCACAGTGTCTTGTTTGTACAAGGCTGGCCTCAATGTTGTGCTGTTCTACAAGGCCATGTGGCTAGACACAGCTGAGTGCCTCTCAAAGGAGCTGCATCAAAGGGCCCTATATTCAGAAACAGACAGGTTGAGCATGTTACCTGCTCAGAACGGCTGTTTAGAAACGGGAGGGCTGTATTAAATGAAACATATTCAGCACTCTCAGGTAATTACATCAGCATGTAAAAGTCTAATTAGTGATCTCCAGTGGGACACATCTTCTGACACTAATTAAATATAGTCAATCCTGTATTCCCCCCACCTCACCACTTACACACATCCACATACCTCACCCGCACACAGACAGGTGAGTATATGTGTGTGCAGGGCTCGAGAGCATGCCTGATCAAACAAGTAGTTAATATCTTACTGGTCCTTGCAATTATGACACATATTCATCAGTGGAGGAACTTCCTTGCAGATCTTTGGAAATAAAATATCTACAGTCTATATTAAGTGAGGTTTATTTATAAACTAATTTCGAGAGGATCACATGCTTATGATTGAACACAGCTGGTCATGCATTAGCCAATTCATGATTCACCAATCAGACGATTCCACAGTCACTATAAATACCCTAAGTTTCATATCAAAGCTATCTTCCTTTTGCAGAATCCCCCTATCCACCTCTACTCCTCCTCCATTCTTAGATGTGTGGCACGGTGGCCCAGTGGTTAGCGCTGTCACCTTACAGCAAGAACGTCACTGATTCCAGTTGTTACCAAACCAGGCACGTTTCTGTGTGGAGTTTACATGTTCTCCCTATGCTCACGAGGGTTTCCCCCGGGTCCCCCAGTTTCTTCCCACCGTCCAAAAACACACAACTTAAGTCGATTGACTAATCCAAATCGGCATCATAGATGTGCTCCTAGTAAGTAGTTATATCTTAAGGGCAATCCTTATCTGTTCATTAGCTACTACAGCAGGGGAGCTTTCACGATCTAACTAAGCACAAACTCCCCTCTCGCCCTGAAATGGGAGGAAGCCCTGGGCTCGAGGATCTTCTGAGCTCAGGAGTCTCTCCTGGGACAGCATGCCAAACATGCTTTATAATCAATCATCAGCTAAGTGTGAACTCTTGAAAAACATATATGATCACTTGATCAGAGGTATATGGTAGGAAAACATTATGTATTGTGTATATATATATATATATATATATATATATATATATATATATATATATGGTTTGTCATTACCTGTTTTTTTCTGCATGATGGACTAAGGCTGCGACTGCATACTTCCATACTATATAGTACGCTAAAATCAGTATGCGAGCCAAGTAGTATGTCTAAATTCATAGAATTCGAAAATCAGTACGCACGAAGCACCCGAATGACCTACTACTTCCGGCAAGATTTTAAAGTGCAGTGCGCCATCACATGATGCCCTGCAAGAGAATTCATGAATGGGAGTGAAGCGACGCAACTCGCGTTGTCAAGTCACGTGATCATGACAAAATACTGCTCACATTCATACCATATAGAACCTACTTTTCTAACGGCCGAGTAGTACGTTTAAATTCAAACACAGTACCTGCTGAGTAGTAGGCGATTTTGGATGCAGCTTATACTATCTTGTTTTGGATAACAAATGTTCAGGTATCATAAAGCAGTTGTGTTCTCAAAGATTATAATGATCAGTCGTGTTTTCTTTTCGCGTCGCCCCAATTGTCATTATATTACATTTTATTTAATTTCGAGTAATTTACAGTAAATATAAAATGCTGTAGTATTTGGCATGTTTTGAGTAATTTAAATACATTTTGACTTTTAAACTTCTTCTTCCAAAGCTCACTATCCTATAAATCACATTGAATTCAAGTTTTCAAGATATAAAATGACAAAAACAACAAATGTACAACAAAGCAGAACCGCCCTGAAACTGTCTTCGCTTATTGATAAATCCTTCTTGCCCTGGTGCGTGAATGCGGGCATTTAGGAAAGAAGGCAGGGGACAGATATGGATCAGATCCAGCTGAATGTGTGTATTGTCTCTCCGTCTGTTTTAAGGTTGGATTGTGGGCCTCCTGTGGCATTTTTCGTCTTTCAGTCAGTGGCCTTTGACCCTGAAGTCCTTCTCTGATGTCTGCACTTGTGTGTGCGTCTGGTTTGGAGTGACTTGAGCCCAGTTACAGTACTAATTTACTACCCCACCGTTTGTGTCTCTTCTAATTAAGGCCAAGTCATGGCAGACTAGAACTGGGCCCCATCTTACGTCTGCTCCTTATTATACGTCCAGCCTCGCACACACAAATGAAGAGATTACCCTCAGGTCCGGTTTAATCGCTTTCTTCCTTCAAGTACAGACTCGGGGGCGGAGCATGCTAATTCCGGCAGGGGGTCGGCAAGGTAGCAAGGGGCTGCAAGGGCGGGACAATGGCAGTGTGCAGGGCATTGATTTGAACCATACCTCTGCACATTCCTCCACAAAACACAATGAAGTGCATTATCCTGCTTGACTAACCCCCCTTCATCCAAGACCCCTTTCCTCTTCTCTTTCCAACAAAGAGCCTTTCACCCGGTAATGTCTAAAGCTTCTCGTCCCACTTGCTAACTGTTCTCACCTTGGACACACAAGTACGTATGTATGTGTATATATACTAGACAACACTGACTCTTGTGTACATTGAAATATCAGCTTCTGCTGTGTGTTGAAATCAACTCAAAATATTATTTCATCTTCTAAATGGTTGTTTTTGTCTAAACTGCTTAAAATCATTTTCATTAATGCAATTTTAGAAAGTTTAAAATTCAAGCTTAAGTTTAAAATTCAAATTCATAACATTTTAAAAAGTCTTTACTTTCTAATAACTCATACTTTAAATAAATCATTTTAAATTGGAGTTCTTGTCATTTTGAACTGAAGAGGTGTAGAAAAAGACATTCTGTAAGCATTTCTAAAGTTCAATTAGATCAATCAAAATGGGTCAAAATAACCCAGAGCATAAAGCATGGGTAAAATAAAGTAAAATGGAATACTTTTTCTAAAAATACTGCACTGGCAATTTAATTGAAATAAGTTAGGTAATAAGAAATAGTATGTTCATTCATTTTCCTTCAGCTTAGTCCCTTATTTTTCTGGGGTAGCCACAGCGGAATGAACCACCAAATTATCCAGCATATGTTTTACGCAGCAGATGCCCTTCCAGCTGCAACCCAGTACTGGAAAACACCTGTACGCTCTCTCATTCACACACACACTATGGCCAATTTAGTTCATCCAATTCACCTATACCACATGTCTTTGGACTGTGGTGGAAACCAGAGCAGAAGAATAAAACTCTTGAGCACGTGAAGGGCACGGAAGTGATTACAGCATTTTCAGTTTTGGGTGAACAATACCTTTTAACAACTTTTTTTTAAGTGTACTGTCCCTTTAAGAAACAACATTTCCAGTGAATTTTCAAGATTTTTAAAGTTTGATTTTTTTGTTTATACTTAAACAGTGGAGGCCCACACAAAATGACAGGGAAATGTATGTTTCTCAGCAAATACAGATGATCATTTAATTTGTAGGGCTGTATATTTGCATATCAGGAGGAAAAAGAGAGAGAGAGAGAGCAGAAAAAAAAAGCACTTAAACCATTTTATCGAACTCGTTCGTGGTGTAAACAGTGCAGAGTAAACAGTGTCAGGCTCGAGTGTCGAGTCCAAATCTATTCCAGAACCGCTTGGTTAATTAAAGCCATCCTTCCCCATGTACAAGCGAACAAATCAGCTGTCTTAATTATGATAATCAGCAGCAACATCCTTTCAGATTCCTGCACAAAAAAACGCAGAAATTGAATCGCATGATGCCACTCGTTAACGAGGTCGTCAGTCAAGCAGCGCAGCTAATTACGACAGGAGGGAGATTTCTCTTCAGAGCAACGCAGTGATTTTTCACCAGCGAGTCAAGAAAGATGCTCACACACACACACACACACCATGTCGGGGTTTCCTAATGCTAACGCACACACAAACACACATATCTGGACCTGTATACGAAAGTGACTCAACTGCGAACACGGTCGGTTTATATTTGTAGTTCTGTTCAGTTTTAACCGCTTGACTGCGTTTCTGTGCAGCGCGTCCAGGTCATTCCTGACGCTTGAGCTCCCATTTAAAAGAACAAGCCGCAGCAGCCTAGTGTACATCTGTATTTGAGAGAGCGAGAGGATATTGTAGATGTGCACTTATGTAAGTGTGTTATCTGTGTGTGAGAGAGTGTGTAGAACAGGGCTGATTGAATTAGAGTAATTAGAGACAGCTCACAGTGTCAGTATTAATCACACTGCAGTCTCATTATGGGCCCTGCACATCATTCCTTTCATCTCGTAATGATCCTCAGTCACCAAGTCACACATATTAACCCACATCCCCCGTTTCTCTTCTTTCTGTTTCTCTCCTTTTACACACTTACAGTACATGCATACACATAGCGACTAGGAAAGGTAAACATATTGTTAAGCTGCTATTAATTCAGGAAAAAAGAGACCCCTTGTAAATGTTGAGTTTCTCTGTATTCATGCATTGTAATGTTAAGACCTTTATTGTTTTATTCTGTTAACTGCTGATGATATTTTCTCCCAATTTAAAATAAAATGCTCATGTCATCAGAGATGCCTACGTTCATTTTAAGACCACACAATACTAAAGTTTCAACAAAATCAACATTTGGTGGATTTTCAATCATTCATTCATTCATTTTCTTTTCAGCTTAGTCCCTTTATCAATCTGGGGATGCCACAGCGAAATGAACAGCCAACTTATCCAGCATATGTTTTACGCAGCGGATGACCTTCCAGCCGCAACCCATTACTGGGAAACATCCATACACACATACACTATGGATAATTTTAGCTTACCCAATTCACCTATAGCGCATGTCTTTGGAGGGAAACTGGAGTACTCGGAGAAAACCCACGTGAACACGGGAAGAACATGCAAACTCCGCACAGAAATGCCAGAAATACCTTCTTGCTGTGAGGTGATCGTGCTACCCACTGCGCCACCGAAGAAACGAAATGCTCAAAGTACCAGGAGTTAGTAGAGAAGTGCCAGGAAGGGGGCTGAAAGACCCACTGTGAGCTAATAGAAATGGGCTGTAGAGGGTTTGCAGGGCGTTCACTCTGTAAAGTCTTCAACCACAAGATGGCTATGGATAAAAAGGGCTGATCCATGGGTGATGGCTACTGGGACGCAAGCTAGGGTCTGATCAACCTCAGCTGGGTCTCCTGCAAGGTTGTCTGAGGTTGAAAGACCCAAAACACCCAGTGACGCCAGGATCACTGACGATGCATCACAGTGCGTCTAGATGATGCATCTTGCACACAAATAACAATACTTTTATTTGAAATTTGTAAGAAATTACCTTAGTATAATTAAACATATATAAACATTTTGTTCAAACCCATGCCTGGAGAAACTTTTCAGTGGGTCTTTTCATTTGTTTCTATTGCTGATATTTAATTCAATTTTGTTTTATTTTGTATTAATTTTATTTTATATCATTTCATATACTGTAGCTCTCTGACACAGACCAGTATTTCATAGTCTACATACACTATATATCTTGTTTTTATTCAGCGCGTTAGACAATAGCAGGTTTAATTCATCAATCTCTCTGACAGAAGGGTGGTAAAAACAAAACCTTTGTTGAAAGAACTCGTATCACATCTAGGCTGAAGTTTGCCCATGGGGAAGTAAAAGCTTCATTTTGCAGATATTTTCCATGGCCTGATATTACCAAAAAATTTGGAGCCTCAGGCAGTATGAAGCATCCCCGCAGTGAAGCATGGTGGATACTTTGGGGATCCTTCTCTGGGACAGGAACTGGAAAACTCATAAGGATGAATGGGGGAAAATGGATGAAGCTGAGTCCAGATAAACCCTGGAGGAAACTGTGCTAAAATGCAGATGAGTGCTGGGACCTGCAAGATGATTCAAATTCCAACAGGACAGTGACCTGTAACGTGCTGCGGTAGCCAGACTGGAGTGGCTTAAAACCAGGAAGGTTAATGTCTTGGAGTGGCCCAGTCAAATCTCAAACCAACTGAGCACCTGTGAAATTACTTACATGCTGCTGTTCAAGAATTTCATCTGGGGAAAATTACAAAAAAAAATAAAGATACATGATGACAGACACTCAGAGACATTAACACCTCACTAGACTACTGCCAAATGTGATCTAAATGTCATCTATCAGACTCTGACGAACAAATAACTCACTTTCCTTTTAGGTTTTTTACATTTATTCAGTGAAATATGAAATTAACCTATAGTGACTTTTAACTTTAGTGTTGCACAGAAATGTTTGCAAATTGCATTGCATTTGTTGTAACAGTTCTTGAGTGAATTGATATATGCACTAAAAATGAAGATGCCGAAAAAACATAAATGCATTGTGCATATGCACACTGACCTGATTTCTGTCTTTCTTGTGTGTTGCAGACTGTTCAGAGCGATCCAGCCACACATTCACACTCTCTGCAGGAGGAATGAAGACAGGTGAAGCTGAAGACAGGTAAGAACCACAGCTCTTAATTACTTCTGGGATTTTTACTATATAAACTAAAACCTAGTTATCAGACACATCTTCGAAACACAAATCTACAGTAAACAATGGCATATTGCCACACGGAGAAGTCGTTACAAGGACTATATCTTGGAAAGCTAGAAGAAAATTAAAAGAAATTGGAAAGTTAGAAGGCCAATTACACTTGTATTTTCTTTTGCCTTGGGATAGCTTCCCTTACAAAAAAAACACTAGCTTCATGTTAAAATCACATGTAAAATAATATGGAATAAAATTGAATTAAGAAAAGTTTAGTTTAGGAACATTATCATGAAAGAACAATCATTTTTTTTCTAGTGGGCAATGGGTGATACATATAGCTCAGCTGAACTGTAGGCAATCCAAATTCCTTTTCCTTTTCCGGATCACATCCCCCTCTCTTAAACTTTGCTTCTTGTCAATCTATCTTGTCACAAATCATTCATTCATTTTTCTTCAGCCTAGTCTCTATTTCAGAGGTCACCACAGCAGAATAAACCGCCAAATATTCCATAATATGTTTTACGCAGGGGATGCCGTTCCAGCTGCAACCCAGTAGTGGGAAACACCCATAAACTTTCACATTCACACAAACACACATACACCACGGCCAATTTATTTTATTCACTTCACCTATAGCGCATGTCTTTGGACTGTGGGGGAAACTGGAACACCCAGAGGAAACCCACGCCAACACGGGAAGAACATGCAAACTCCACACAGAAATGCCAGCTGACTTGAACCAGCGACCTTCTTGCTGTGAGGCAACAGTGCCTACCACTAAGCCACCATGCCGCATTTTTAATAAATCTAAAAAAAGATTAAATCCAGGTTCAGCCTATTTAATAGTATGTTCTGTGTCTGCTTACCTTACAAAATGTGACAAGATGCCCCACTATCGTTACCATTATTATTGAACAGTACAGGGTTTTTATTGGTAATATTGGAAATAGCTTTTCTGCAACCAAGATGTTTACCTTATACCGTATTCATGTTTGCATCTGAAGTAAAGAAGTTATTTTTTTATTTTATTGCATTAGTCATTTGTAAATTACAGATCAGTGGACTAAATGTGCAAATTAAATCAAATTCCTGACTAAATGAATATTAGTACAGGTATGTGTCTTTTAAAGTTAAAATCTGTTTCGTTTCACAACAGTGAATAAAAATATATATATATTTATGACCGAGACTTAATACATCAGCTCTGGGCTGCAGTTCAGGTGTCTCTGCTTTTATTTGTTTCTGCTCATTACGTGCTCAACTTGTGTTTACAAGACAGCAAAGGAAAATATCTCCGTTTAAGAAGAAGGAGAGCAAATCTCCAGTGTTTCCAATGTCATTATTCATCTTTTTCTTTTAATGACTCTGAAATAATTATTTGGTTTGAGGACTGCGATCCCTAATAAGGTGTAGCAGGAAAAACAACAGGGGAAAAAGGAATCAGGGGAACGACGTCTTTTGAGTACAGCCACTGTGTTTGTGTTAATGAATGCAGGTTGGGTTAATGACGAGGAATAGACTTCAAACAGCGCCGTGAGGCTGTCTGTCTCTGATGAGGGTCTTTTTGATGCTTTTTCGTAACTGTTTCTAAGGATAAAGTCTTCACATTGGCTGCTCTAGTTTCTATAGCACAGTGTCACGTACAAGCTGAACCGTGATCAGGACTTAAGGTCAGCCAATCTGTTGGAGAAATAGGGAAACGGCACTCAGTGATTGGACACTGAATATTTTCTCATCCAATCCTAAGACATCTGTCTTCACAGGCTCCAGAAAAATGCAGTGTGACAGTCCCCGAAATCATTCAACAGGTCTGCTGAGGTTAACAATGTGGGCTGATTTGGACTTTTAAATAACTTACTGTAAAGCATCATATTATCATCAGGGTGGTTGTTAAAGTCGTGCATGTGAGAGAGCATGTGGTGTGTGCCAGTGAATCTCAGTGCAAGGTCATCTGTACCTATGCCTCAATTAATATGATTGAATAAATAGGCATTTAAGTACACTTACAGTTAATGTGCTAATTTAATGAATGTGCATCTAATTTAATTGACATGTTTATTTTTTTCATAATGCATCAGTTTATGGGGCAAAAAACCCTTAATTACCACAAATTCAAGAATAGCTACTGCTGTTGCATCTATATTAATGGCATTCCTCGCTAGATGATTTTTATAAATGGGGTCATCGTATCTAAACCTGCCTTCACATATCTGTGTTTTTACACCTTCTCTGTGTTTTTTTTTATCCTATCAGCGGTCGTTCTCTCTCTGTCTGCCTTGTTTGATGTCGTAAGTGCGTGCTGTCTAGCTGACTGAGGGCTGTTTAATTTGTTCTGACTAGATGAAAACAAACAGGCTGTTCCATCACTCATCTCTCTCCTGTGGACTTTTTCCCTTCTTTCCTTCCTTCCTTTTTTTCCGGTCTGCTTCTCCTATCATTCTTTTGAATACGCTCCTTCGTTTCACTCTCCCTCTCCTTCATTTGTTCCTTTTCTTTTGTTCTCTCAATCATTTCCTCCTCCTTTTTTCTCCCCCACAAGCTCTGTCCTGCTTTCTCTCGCACTAATTGTGTTGTGAAACACCTTTGCTGTGTGTTCAGGGCCCGAGTCCATCAGGGCCTGTGTGTGTGTGTGCATGCGTTTGATGTGTAGTGCTGTCCGCGCTACTCTGTATGCTGGTGAGAAGGGGATCATTATGTGTGCTTGTATTCGAGTCGTTTTTATTTAAGACGCCAGACAATGGACTGGTGATTGAAGAAAACAGCAGGTTGACAATGAGTCTCTGTGTCTGATAATGCAGCACCATCCTGCCGGGCAGCTTTAGGAGGGCCCCGGCTCATTGTGGCTCCGAGGAGAATGGGAGAGAGGGAGAGAGAACAAACCCGCTGCTTAGTAGGAGGAATATTTTGTCGTGGTATGTCATTATTTTGCAAATTTGTATTATCTCATCATGTTGTCTTCATTGTAATTGCGGCTAATTAGAGGGCTAGTTAGAGGCCGGGCTTTGAGGCTAGCTTTAGCGTGAAAGAAGCCCGCCGATTAGCACTCTCCACCGGAGGAAGCACAGAAAGGAGAGATTAATCTGGTTACCTTGACGACACTCGCTTCCATCTGCGAGGAACAATGCGGTTTTGTTTCGATGGATCAGTTTGGATCAACAGAACGTGGTGCTCTCGCTTTAACAATGCCCAATTCTGTCTAACCTTCACTGCCGCCCTCCTGTTTCAAGCCCCCCTGCCACCTTCACTTCTTCTCCTCCAAATCGTCATCCCCTCACTTTTTCACTCCTCTTTTTTTTCAGTTCTCGTTGTCCCTGTGATCTTTTAGGCTGAATGACTTTTGAAGTCTTGAGTATGTGGATTACAGTTGGATAGTATGACAGATAGAAAAATAAATCATCCAAGTACACAACAAATACATCATCTCACTGCTTGACAAGTAAATCATCTGACTACACAACAAACAAATCATTCACCTATTTGCTAAATAACTTAATAGTCAAGTCACAAGTACCTCAATACATTATCAGGCTGTTTGGCAGGTAAACCATTGAGGTACTCAATAACTCAACAACTACAGTACTTAGGCAAGTCATCCGAGTCCTTGACTACTACAAGGCATAAATCATCCAACTACTACTTCTAACTACTACCTTCTCAAAAGGTAAATCATACAAATACATGGTTTCTGCTATTCATTCATCCAGGGTGGTGCGCCACACCAAAATTCATCCCACCAAGGCTACATTACAGCTTCTCATTCAAAACATTCAATCTTTGTTTTATTTTAATAGCGTGTTGTAATCGCACCAAAAGGTATTAAAAGGTAAGTGAATTATAACCACGAGAACTTTTCTGCAACCGTAGTAGTGATGTGCGTTATTTGTTTAACCCTTTAAGGTGACATTCTGACTGACTGACAGGTGTGTGATGCATGAGGCTAGCAAACACACTGTAGCTTTTTAGTTAAGATGAACAGTTACCATAATTATATTTTATAAATAAAGGTCTATGGCTCTGCATACAATGTAGGGCTGCATGATTCTGGCTAAAATCAAGATCACGATTTTCTCACGATTCTGTAGATGTAAAATAAAGGTTCATACGAGAACATATGGTAAAAACATACATACACAAACATAGGGTAAAACAACAATAATAATATTAGTCCTGTGAGTAGGTCTACTGTGGGTTAAAATGCTCAATTTTGTGGATTGAAACGGTGGATTTGAACAGACTTCAAATTTGTCCTGGTTGTTAATTCACAGTAAATGTTTGAAACATATGCTTGTCATTTGTCATTGACAGCATTATTAGATCATTTTTTTCAATAAAATAAAATAAGACATTTGTCATTATCAGATTCCCTCTTGCATTATATTCAACATTATATAGGCTAGAGTAGTTATACAGACCCAGTAAACATTTATTTTTATGCACAACACTTTGTGTTCGCTATAAAAAAACATATCAAATGCTTGTCGTAATCATAACTAAAATGTGATCATTTAAATGATGCGCGCGTGGTTGCACTTTCACTGCCACTTGCATTCATGTCATGTCTGTCGTCACTCACAAAAAAAAAAAAAACACATGCAAATCATACTTCCCGCACGGCTCTCAAACGATCGCTCTGTGCAACAAACTGCACGTTATTTACAACTTTATTAGCTGTTGTTTACAGCCTATGCAGGTTCTCTTCACTACAGTAGACTTGGCAGGCACGTGTTTCAATTGCCTCTCTGAGGCAAAAAATCGCGGCCACGTATACATCATTACATTAAGACAGAAATTAAATTTTTTGGCTGAATTGTACCTCATACAGTATGTGACACTTTTAACACAATATTGGAGCTATCCATGTTGTTGAGCCGCGTATGTAAGCTCAAGAAGCTCCTGACCGTGATAATCTAATTGGCTGAATCGTAGAAAAGCTTAATTAAGATTGTGTGTAGGGTCAAATCGAGATCACGATCTTTTTTCGATTAATTGTGCAGCCCTTATACAATGACTTTATCTTGCTGGAGTTGATAGCTGTTTCACTTTAATTCAGGACGCATCAATGCAACTCTGTAGGTCTATTGGAGACATTCATAAATATTATTAGCAAATCTAATAAATGTTGGAGACATGTTACATAAACGCACTAAATCGCACTTCAGCACCAATTATTTAAGAGCGAACAAGAAAATCTGCACTTGAGCAGCATATATTTGAGGGCGTGCAAGAAGTTTTGTGCACGAACAGAGGAAATCGATATTCGCATGCTCGTATTACATAATCGTGATCTTGACTTGTAATACTGCGCCCACGCCATTTGTCAATTGCCTGAGCTCGACAGGTGTAAATTATCCAACTACTCAAAAGATAAATTTACTCAATTGCTTAGTAACTTGATCCCCCGACTACTTAAGGGGTATGAATCCTTCATCTTCTCAAGAAACTGAAAAATAAACCATCTTTTTAAGTAAATAACAAAGGTGCTCAAAATGTTCATGGGTAAATCATTCACCTAGTGACATACTCAACAGGTAAATATTCCAAATACTTGTAAATCCTTGTAAATGTAAACTACTCATGAACTTGACATAGACTATCTACTCAATCATTCAAGAGTTAATTCATCTTAATCCAAAAAAGAGATTCTCTTAATATAACTCGTCTGATGACTTGGTTTAATCAACAGATACTCCTACCTGAGTACCTGGTATGCATACTATTTGTGACACTGATCTGATCGTTGCTGTTATGATTGAGTTCATTGGTGCACGTGTCCATCCCCAATGTCTGTTGACTGAAAGGCAGGAGAATGAGGTTTTGTCTGTGGTGACAGGCGGAGGTTACCAGAGGTTGTGACCTTGTCACACCAAGCCTGAAGATTTGTCCCCAAATCCCCCTCAGGGCTGAAAAGCACTTAATGAAATAATACACCCGTCTGACTGTAAACCCAGCAGAGGGACTCCCCTACAAACGCCATTCTCAGAGACAGTGAGCTGTGAGTTTGTACAGCGGAAAAGAGAAGGCTGTTAAAAGTAGAAAAAATGCCTTTTGTTTTCTTTGAGATGAGGAGGGAAAGAGCGAAGGAAAAGAAGAAGAAAATCAGCCTCGCAGATCACATGTAAGTGTTCATTGTGATGAGCAGTTAGAGTTGGAGCACAAAACGCTGTCTCTCCATCTGGTGTTCACTTTGCACTCTGAACAGAAACAGAGAGAGAGAGAAAGAGAGAGAGAGGGAGAGAGAGAAAGAGAGAGAGACAATTGAAAGAATGCCAGTGACATCTGCTCCCATGGGCGCCACAATGGATATCCACAGAGATCATACTCACACAGCCCTCACTTACAAAGGCACCACTGTACGTGTGTATGCGTGTGTGTGTGTGTGTGTGTGTTCACAATCCATGTGATCTGGGAACTCCACAGCATCTTGACAAAGCCATGGCCATTATGCCATCCAAAGATGAAACTCTCAAACTTCTGTTCTGTACTGTAATTTAGAGAGATACCCAAAAAAATACTCTTATTTATTTGTGTTTGGATATTGTTGACAGTCTGTTTGTCTGACAACTTTATGCCATTGTTAAATATGTAACATATGTGTTTCTAAACCAGTTACGGCAAAATGTACTACAGTATCAGCTAGTCATTATCACGAAAATAAACCCAGGAAGACTGATTTGATTATATCTGTCTTGGTTTCCAGTGACAACAGTGAACAATTATGTAGAAGGTGTTTGACTCTATAGTCCCTGTTGACCAATCAGGATCAATTATTATGATATTCCATTACCAATTATCAAGAAATATATGACAAATTAAACTAATAAATATTTCCTGAGCAGAAAATCAGTCTAGAATAATTTCTGAAGGATCATGTTACAATGAACCCTAGAGTAAAGGCTGCTGAGAAATCAGCTTTGACATCACAGAAATAAATTACATTTTAAAGTATATCTAAATTGAAAACTGTTATTATAAATTGTAATATTGCACAATCAAAACCAAACCCAAATATTTGACTGACAGAACAATATATTTTTATGACTTTTTTCCCAATTCAACCTAAAGCATCTTCGGTCCAAACAAATGTGGGTTTGTTAGTGTGGGGGTGTGTTTTTTGTGGGGTTTTGCATACTTATCTGTGAGGAAAATTTCCCCTGTTGTGTTTCATGTGCATTCAAACTGGAGTCTGACGATACGCTCGTAATTTCCGTAAGTCATCTCTCTCCAAATCGCTTCAAAGATTTGCAGAGTGCCAAAGATTTCCACCGTTTTTTCCTCCCCGGGCCAGCTCTAGCATGGTGCAGCAAGGAGCGAGGAACAAAAAAAAAAACAAAAAAAAACAAAACAATGTTTGAACAGAAAGTGTTTTTAAAAGGACCTCCGTCAAGATGAACTTTCAGATGTGTTTCCAACGGCACACATCTGCTGCGTGTGGTACATCTGTTCTTCAGCCCCTGAAAGCTGACAGGAAATATCCTCATTATTGAAGCGCCGCTGATTATTCATACATTCACTCAATCATTTGTTCACCCACCTGTTTATTCCTTTACTCCTTCACTCTCCAAAATAGCAGCTTGATTTGAATGAAGAGCATCTTATGTCTTCACCGAGGAAATGAGGCTGTTTTGTGTGGAAAATTGCTGTGGTTTGAGTTTACATATGGAAGCCAACCGAAATGTTGGAATTTGGAGCCAAGATGGCTCTCATCAAGCACTTGACCAGATAGAGGTGTGTGTGCGTGTGCATGTGTGTGTATGTGTGTGTGTGTATGTGTGTAACTACACCTGATGATTATGGCTGTTTTGGCAGGAGCAGTGGGGGCTTTCGTGCCACGTCCTCTCTGTGGTCTGCTTACCGTCATGGCAACCCAGTCATGGCCCCGCTCTCTTAATGGCAGCGTTTATGACATGATGTCACCTGTGTGAGCAAGCTATTGTTTGACTCCTGCCCACGTGGCATTTTCCCCCAAACACATGGCGCCTCTGTTACACACTCAGAGAGAAGAGGAAACAGGAGCTGGACATTTAGCAATGCTTGAAATTCTGACTTCATGATAAGCTGTGATGTATCAATAAAAATTCTTTTTTTCCCTTTCTTTTAATGAACTTTATTGTTTAAAAATGTATGATTTACTTAAGCATATATACGTTGAATGAGCTCTGAGGTTGCCATATTAGTGCTCCATGTGAGTTCTATGTTATGTAAGTCTTCTGAAGTCATACAAGTATTGACTGAGAAACTAAATGAGATACATTCACTGAAAATCTCAATCATTTCTTTTTCTGACACGTTCATGAGAAGTATTGTGATATCTGTGAACAAAACAATTATTTATTTAGAATCTTTTCAATTATTTATTTGATCCAGATCATAGAAGTGGAATGGTTATTCAATTGAATTGTTCTGGCCTTATTTCAACTCTTGCCTGACTCGATGCAGTCAAGGTTAATAAATGATGACAGGTCATTATTATTTTTTAAGAGAATCCTTTTAAGATTATTTGTATCTAATAATGCAACCTATATAATGCATGTAATACAGTCTTTTCTTCACATTCAGAATACTTGAAATATAGTGCTCAAGCCATATAAAGCAATTTTATGCTGCTATTTGCCTTTCTGAGTTAAAAGCTCAAGTTCAGGGCAAAGAACGGAGCAACCAGCAAACTTGACAATCATGATATGCATATGATGAGGACAGAATTTGGTCTTTTAAGATTTTAAAAAATTCTATGCATTTTATACCAGTAATACGTTCTTGCCACCTACAGTTTATAACATGTCATGTAATAGTACAGCTTTGTATTTACTATACTGACGAAACAATCAAAAGTGTTCGTAATTATGAAAGGGGTGCCCGTGGAGATCAGCGAACAGATGGGAATTAGTCGTTGTTGAATATCAAAGAGTGCATGGCATAGGAAACAGATTCTACAATGAGAAGAAGTGACATGGGAAAGAGATAAAGAATGAAAAGTACCAACACCAGAGCAGAATTCAGACTTAAACACAAGTGTCTTGGTGAAGGTGCTCACTTTTTGGTAGTAGTGTCGTAAACTGCAACCAGGGTATTGTCTACCCCAAAGACACACACACACACATGGTCCCCTCCCCTCCTTGTGCCATGCAGTCTGCTTGGCGATGCCCTCTGTGCCATCTGTAGCCTGTGCCCTGTGTGTGTGCCCCTCCTCCGCCCTCCTGCACTGTGATGGGTGGGTTTAACCATCTGTGTGCCAGAGGGGGATCACAGGAAATGGACCTGATAACACACAAACATACACGAGCACATATACATGCTTTATTTGTGTGTTGATCTGTAAGGTGGGACTTTGTAAGGTAAAAAAGAGTGACACATCTGTTGGTCAGGCCAATTCATTTGCCGATTTCTGGCCATTTTATGATCTTAAAGGGATGGTTCACCCCAAAATGAAATTTACTCATTATTAGCTTACCTTCAAGTAGTTCCAAACATTTATAAGTTCTTTTTCTCTATTGAACACAAAAAAAGACATTTTGAAGAAAGCTCAAAATCTGTGAGCACTGGCACCCATAGTAAGAAAAACAAATACTATGGAAGTAGTTTCTGCTTTCTCAAAACTCAAACAAGTTTATGACAAGTGAAGGGGTGTAAATAATGAGAGAATGTTCTGTAAGCTTTCTCTTTAATGGATTAAAAATATATATGGAAGACATATGGTGCAGTAGCACGTCAGGGCGTCCTGAGTTCGAATCCCGGCTCGTAGACATTTCCCTACCCTACCCACCTCTCTCTCCAACCTTGCTTTGTCTCAATACTGTCCTATCTAATAAAGGCAAAAAGGCCAAATATAAATAAAAAAAATTATATCTAAAAAAAAACAATAATAAAATAAATTATAATATATATATATATATATATATATATATATATATATATATATATATATATATATATATAAAAGACTTAAATTTGCAACAGTTTTTAATATAAAATTTGTTTGGTATATTTCACTATTTTAATTTAACCATGGATAGTTGTCAGTTACTCTCTTAGATTGCTTTTTAACAAACCAATAGCTGTAATTATTATTTATGATTACTATGACTTTATATATGTTGCTATTAAGAACATTTATTTATAGTAGTTAGTATAAGTAGGAAGTGCATATTTAGTTTTCAATGGATATTTGTCAATGTTTTTACATATAAAGGGATGTGATAATTATATAATATTTATTTATTTCATATTTAATAGATATTATTTATGTCAGATATGCTTAATTGGTCAGTCTTACGAACATGTAATATACAATTTATGGATGTATTGATAAATGGATAGATAGAAGTTTTACGTCATTGTTACACCATGGGTAAGGATGGGCTACAGTATTAATAACTAGCTGTACATAAAAACAGAAGTAATCACACGAAGTACGATGCATTAAATAATAATCACTACATTGTAAAAGTACAGTCTATTCTGTTTTTAGTTGGGTTTTTTTTCCTTTCTTGCCTCCCCTTTTTTCTGTTTTCCCACTTTCCTCTGCATTCCCAGAATCCTCCCTGAGGAAGTTAATGCTGTATGGCAGTGTTTGAGGGTATTTGGCAGTCTGGGAATGGGGAAAAGTCTTGGATGTTTGGCAGGTCTAAGATGGTGTGTGTGTGTGTGTGTGTGCGTGTGTGTGTGTGTGTGTGTGTGCGCGTGTGTGTGTGTGCGTGTGTGTGTGTGTGTGTGTGTGTGTGTAAGGAAGGATCTAGGATGTTTGGATGAGATTACATGGCACCATGTCTGACAGTTTGGCATGGCACGTGTTGGCCGTATGTGTTTGTTAGGTAGTCTAGGAGATTTGCCGCTCTGAGGGTCAGCAGTGTCAGGTGTTTGGCTGGAAAGGGGACGTGGTGTAGGTCTTTGAGCTTGTAGTCTTCAGGAGTTGACAGGGCCGTGGTGGGCAGACTGGAGTGTTTGGCTGTGGGAAACGTGAGGGGGCAGAATGGGTGTTCTGGCATCGTGGTCCAGGATAGATGGGGACGCCCGTGGCATGCAGAGCAAGCATGGCTGGAGGATTACACAGAAAGTGAGGGAGAGGAGTCTGGGTGGTAGAGGGAAAGTCAAGAGAGAGAGAACGAAAGAGAGGATGTGCCTCCAGGTGAACAGGATTAAGAGAAAGATCTGTTTGCTGTTCCCCTCAGAACTCCTGCTGCCTCTCTTTCCTTTTCACTCTCCCTCGGAGGCTAATCGGCTTCCTCAAAAGCAGTTACTGCAAACATTATAGTTCCCCAGAACAAACAGGAACACTACTGCCGTACCTTAACTTTCTCTCCCCAGAGGAAAGAAAGAATACAAAGGAGATCCCTTTGATATCGACAGAGTGTTTTTCCTAGACGGCAATAAAATGACACGAGAGCAAACAGAGTCTCCGGTTTGTCATCTATTTCTCTTGAGAAAAACACTGGAGTCTCACATGTACGGAAGCTCAATTCCATGTAGATTCTAAGATTTGAAAATACAGTCAATGCATTTATCTGAAATGTAGTCATGTCACTTCATTTGTGTAGTATTTGAAACAATGCAGTCTGTTTCAAAGCAGATTCATGGTAGCATATTTTCAAAGTTTTGAGACATTTCAAGTCTCAAAATGCACATTTTATCGAATGAGATCTAATCAAATTATAGATTAAAAGTCAGGTGTTATTCACCTCTAGTGTTCATCATTGGCTCAGTTCAAAACTGAATAAAAAAATCAAGAAGAAACATAATAAGAAAAACTGTGTCATACTACACAGCTTGAGTTGATTCAGTTCAATTGAATAAAAGTGCAGACAGAATTCATTTGATTCAGCTATGCAGATGTTATAACAAGTTGTAAATTAAAGCAATAACCCTGAACAATATATTCTAGTAGACGTTTCTCAGGTAGACACAATATAGACTTTATAAACAATAAACTATTTTCATTTGAGAGTATAGCTTTGTACTTTGCTTCATTCACTGTCAAGTGAAGGCGAATGCAGTGGCAGCTTCAGTAGAGGCGTGGAGGCAGGCGGAGGATGAGGAGGTGTTGTAGCTGCAGGCTGGAGATCTGAGAGCTTTGCTCCATCCAGCATCTCACAGATGGACCTTTAGAGGAGCAGCACAAAGCCACTGTGGAGAATCATCTCAATGATGCTTTCTCTCTTTTGCTTTCATTTCCATTGCCATTCCTTTCTGTGTGATGTCACCACTGATTTGGGTGCACAGAAATGCTCCGGTTTCCCCCACAGTCCAAAGACATGTGGTATAGGTGAAATGAATAAGCTAAACTGTCCGTAGTGTATGTGTGTGAATGAGTGTGTATGGATGTTTCCAAGTGATGGGTTGCAGCTGGAAGGGCAACTGCTGCGTAAAACATGTGCTGGATAAGTTGGCGGTTCATTCCGCTGTGGCGACCCCTGATTAATAAAGAGACTGAAAAGAAAATCAATGAATGAATGAACTGTAGAAACACGTTCTTGAGTATGCAGGACAGAGGTAAGATATATTATTTTATAATCACTGTATAAGGCCCCATTTACACTGTCAGGTCTTGATGCCCAATTCCGATTTGTTGCCTCTATCAGATTACATGTTTACATGTTCTTCTAATTGTGGCCCATATACGATTCATGAGTTTACACTTGCTATACAATTTACGATGCCTGAGCATGCCTAAAGGCGGGTTCTAGCATCTGTGCCACACAAGCCACGATAGAAGAAATTGTCTTGCTTTTAGCTCTGCAAAATATGCAAAGTTGGCCCAACTTTAAAATGATTTTGAGGTGGAGGAGGGTAGGGGCCATCATCGCAGCTTGCGCCTATGGTTTATATATGGTGTCCTCCACCATTCAGAGGAATTTGTGGGTATGAGAGAGATCTCGGGTCTGGTGCGAGCAAATTGTGGCAGATGACCTCCACACATGCTCTTCCTTCTACGTCATTAAACCGTGGAGAAGTACCTCATTGTCGCAAGTTTAATGACATACAAAATGGAAAGCCTCAATAAATCTGATCTGCCTGTTTACATGATAGTCGAATTGTCACATATCGGTTTATTTCCACATATGAAGGAGGCCTGAAACCAATCTCTGAATATCTAAATGCATGTGTTTTTTCCGTGTTTATACTGTCATAGAACAGATCCGATCTGTGTTACATATGAGCAAAAGTTCGGAATTGGGTCATATTTAACTGGCAGTGTAAACGGGGCCTAAGTGACAGAGTGTATTCACTCAATGAAACTAAGCTTTGCTTGGTGAGATTAGCAAAAGAATAAAAAGCTGAACAACCATCAGGTTTTTGAGCCTTCAGCCTTGTACAACCCAAGTACATAGCTATAACAATAACAAGTTTTATTTGTTCAACAAGACTGCAATTATTTAATGAAAATAAAATGCAGTAAAAACAGTGATGCTGACATGAGCCTTCAAAAGTCATTTGAATGTTACTCATTCTCAAGTAAGGTTTCTTATTTTCAGGGTTAAAATCAGCTGTGCTTTTTAATATTTTAAATGTCCCTTTACTATATAGAAACCTTAAACAAACAGCATGCATTTGAAGTAGTGGTAGTATTGTCTGTAACTTTTTAATTAAAACAATTGATTGCATCCATGCTGATTAAAACTATTTTTTTAAAACAAGTCTAACACAGCAGTTTGGTAATAAGGAAGACTAGACGAATGAGTAGATGAACAGAGGGATGAAAGAATGGATGGACGGGGGCATTATCGTTTGTCATTATTTGAGCTCATGCAGCGCTCCATCGCGGCTCTAATGGCGCGAAGACACTTGGTGTTTCTTTCCTCTCCTCTCTCTCCCTTTCATTCACACTATTCTTTCCCAGGCCTGGTGCTGCAGAGTAGTTTAGTCTGTTAGAGCTTGTTTCAGGCTTGTTAGCGAAGCGACACACAACAACTGTTTTCTGTGTACCTGTAATCCAGTATACTGGTTCTTGACTGTCAGTTCTCAGTTGTAGTGGTGTGATGATGTTGTAATGCATTGTTTTGCAGAGTTGTGTTAGGTTAGGATGTCCCTTTGAAAGTGAAATGAAGCGTAATTTTGCCCTCCAGGTTGTGAATAGACTTCCCCTACTGAGAGCTTCAAAAGACCCACACTTCACTGGACTTTTAGAGAGGCAAACGTTTGGTTGTGTTAATATTCATGTATGTTCTGTATATGTATGGCTTGTATGCATTAGGACTCTAAAACAGTATATCATAAAGTGTCAGGGAGTTTTAACCTTTACAGATCCAAAGATTCTTAATCAAACCAGGGACCAATGAAAAAAGATCATTGAATTTTTTTATTCAATATTATATTCATTCATGAGTCAAAAAAGACTATAATTGTTTTTTAATTCAACCCCCCATGTTAAGCAGAGCAACTGTTTTCAATGATGACTTCACTGCTGTAATACTAGTGATATAGACAAGCCTAGTGGATTAAACAGTGAATTACATCCATAGACTGCCAACATGTAAAACTGAGAAAAACAGCTGTTGTGTATTTTGTGATACATTGATATTTACCATTGCAAGATGACTGACAGCAGCAGAGGCAGACAGACAGAGAGTTTCAATATGTGTGTAAAGGCGGTCTTCTGCTGAGGAGGGAAGATAAGGACTCTATCTTAATGGCTTCTCTCGTCTGCCACTCAGCCATCAGACAGAGATTTCCTCTCCCACAGTCCAGATAAACACACTTCACAACCTTGTCACACACCTCACACAAGCCAAAGAGAAAAAGAAAGGAACTGAATGAGAGATGGGCTACAGTACAGATTCAAGAAAGGACAGCCCACCCAAAAATGAAATTTCATTATTTACTCACCTTAATGTCATTGTAAACCTGTATGACTTTTTCCTCTGCAGAACAAAAAAGGAGAAATGTTCTGGAATGTTCTGGCTGCTCCTTTACATACATTGTTTGGTCTTCAAAATAATTATAGAAAAATTATAAATGAACCATTGTACAAACTATAGCCAAGTTTTTATTGTATTGCATTGGTATTAAGATGCTTTTTCAATCTGATCACAAGTGGTGACATCTAATCCAGGATCTAAAACATTAAGCTTGTCCACTTTCATCCATTTCCAGAGGTAGTTGCACAAATTTGATTGGACTGCTTTTATATTGTAAATGTTTATGTAGTAACATTTGTTTGTACAGCCACAAAAAATGAACACACGCTAAAGAAAATGGGCTCGTTTAAGAGCTGCTAATGCTCTCTGTCGCTGAGAATATCAAGAGCAGCATCATGCTGGATTTCTCTTCTTTTAATTAAGACAAGGTTTACCACTAGATTCAAATCCAGAACCACACTCCAGTCCTTTGAGTCTTACCTCTCAGGTAGGTCTTTTAGGGTGTCTTGGAGGGGCGACGTGTCCAAGTTGCAACATCTTGCTACTGGGGTGCCTTAGGGCTCAGTTCTTAGACTACTTCTCTACTTCTTCATAGAAGTACTTAGATCTGTCATTCAGAAACAGTTTTTCTTATCACTGCTATACAGTTGGATAGACATTTCTTGCTGGATGAAGGCGTCATTGTCACCTTTAACTCAGCCTTGCCAAGTGAGAACTTCTTTTAATTTCAACAAGCACAGCTCTTCATCAAGCTAGGAGCTTAACTATAGCTCCCAGGACAGCAAACTGACGATCAGCTGAATTACATTGAACTAAATTGTTAGAACTGCCCAGTCAAGCAGATCTTCCCTAAACAACAGTTAGGAGATTAGGTATTTTCTGATGGAGGATACTCTGCTCCTTGTTCAAGCATTTGTTCAATTCAATTCAATTCATGTTTATTTCTATTGCGCTTTTACAATGTAGATTGTGTCAAAGCAACTTAACACAGAAGTTCTAGTGAATTGAAAGTGCATCAGTCCAGTTTTCAGAGTTTCACTGCTGATAGTCCAAATACTGAGAACCAAATCCATCGATGCGCAGCTCCACAAGTCTCAAACCAAGCAAGCCAGTGGCGACAGTGGTGAGGAGTAACTAGTACTCTATTTTGTTTTTATATTCTTATTTTTAGTACACATTAAAACAGAACTTGCTACATGTACTACGTTAGATTATTTGGCAACTGCTTTTGCTTTTTTGTTGATTTGATTGCTTCTTTTGTAAGTCATTTAGACAAAAGCTTCTGCTAAACAATTCAGTGTAACTGCAATATAAATAAATACACAAAATATTCTGTCTTGACTTATCACTTGTCATATGGCTTCAGAAGATTTATAATACTATTTTAAATACTTAAAAAATTAAGCACCTTGTGATTTTTGCATCAATTTTGGGGAGGGGGTGTACAGTTTTTACACCTCTTACACATAAATAATCATACAGCTATGGAACAGCTTATGGTTGAGTAAAGAATGACAATTCAACCCCATTTTTTCTGTTTGCTTTTGTAAATAAATACTGACGGCCTTCACAAACCTAAAGAACCTCTCTGATTTTGCCTCTTAGGGAATAATAACTGATCTTAAGTGGCATGTGTGTGTGTGTGTGTGTGTGTGTGTGTAACAGTGTAAGGGAATTGTTTACTGGCTGTCTGTGTCAGACCCTCACTACTCTGGGCCTCTAATGCAGCACAGCTGTGAGGGGGCTTGGACACTACACATCTGCTGAAGGGACCTATTGTGTGTTTGCATGTGTGCGTGTGCTGGTTGCATGTACTGTATTTGTAGAGATAAACAGATAACGACTGGGCATACGTGCACATATCTTTCTGTACGTTGGTAGCATTTTCTTGCATGTATGCAAATGCCTGTGTTGAACATATGCGTGTGTCGTATTCTCAAATAAAAGGCTGCCGTTAGAAAAGTGAAGTTTGTAGATTTGTCGGAATTGAGCAAATAAGCCCATCTGGAGAGTTTGAACCTTGAAAGCACCTGCCTTCTCCATTCACGCTCCCGTTCTCTTAAAAAGCCATCTTCATCAATAGCAGCTTTTAACGTGGATGAAACTGTTTGGAACTGCTCTTTATTCCTGTTCTGATGGATTTTCTGCTCTCCGTCTTTGTCTCACTGGCTGTTGTTGATGTTTTTTCAACTCGTTTTTTTTTTTTTTTCATCTATTTCTCCATCACCTTGCAGCCTTGACTCGAAAGATCATTAAAATGTTTAACTACAGATAATTGCTACCTGAGAAAAGCTAATTAATGTGCCGCTTCTGCTGGTGTGTATGCATGGATTCCAATGTACAGAATGTATGTGTGTGCATTTTATTCACTATGTTCTCTTCCTTTTAAAACATCTCTACGATATGCTGTCTTCTGTCACCACTTTCGGCTAATGCTTTTAAAAGTAAGCATAATAATGATTCGGTTAGACATTTAAACAAGCCCTGTATTAAACTATTTCAAGCATGTTGACCTGTGCAGTTTGTAATACAGACCTAAACAAAACTGTGTGGCTTATTGAACAGAACTACAAGACGAATTTTGCCTTTCTACCAACTCAAAGTAATATGCACTACATTTTTTTAAACAAAACCCTGGTTATTTATAAGTATAAGAGCCGTTTTGTAAGCGTACAATCTTAGCGAGGGTCAGGCCAGGTCGGTTTATGTCTTGAACATTGTCATGCTGCTAACAATTTCCTCAGTGATCAACAGGAAAATGCCCCAATAATGTTACCACAATACTCTAACAACGTTATTGCAGTGTTTGTTAGAGAGGTCAGGGCACGGTGCTATTCTAAGTTCACTAAATTACTCAATAAATTGGATTAAGTACATGAATTTTTTCTCATTCTTACCATGAATAAAGCACCAAACAAAGACTTGTTTTGTTGTGTTATAACGATGACTACAGGAGACAAAAAAAATCATTTGAAGTAGTGAGTTAAAGATTATTGGAGTATATTTTACAAGAACATACTGTTTTAGTCTGTGTGTACTTTTTATATAATGCTAATTCTAATTATCTGTGAAACTTATTAACAGTTTCTGCCATGAAAATAGTTTCTATGCCATTTTTTCAGTGTATGAATAGTGTCTATGCATGTGTGTATGTACACTGAATGTTTCTGCAATGTGTTCAGAAAGTTGACTGCAGTTTGTGTGTGTGTGTGTGTGAGGAGGTTGAGAAAGACTGACGCTCTGTTTAAAGTTCAGCGTTAAAGTCTTGCTGCTGTATTTCAATCTGTCAGACGTGCTTTCCTCCGTTTAAAAGAATAGCTCCTTCTCGCTCTCTGTCTAGCTCTCTCTCTCTTTCTCTGTAATAAAGAGTGACAGGGTCCGTGTGTGTGTTTTACTGTGAAAGCACAAAGCACACAGCTTGCTTGAAAATGTTTGTATGTGGTTGATGTGCTTAAGCTCTCTGCTGAGGGTGATTTCATGAAAATTGAACCATTGTTTGGCCTCCGTTTTCAGTGAGGAAGAAAAAGATGTTTTGTATTTATATTAACATCTGCAAAACTGAATGAACAGCTTTGCGACATTTAAAGGGTCAGTTCACTCAAAATTAAAATGAATTATTTACAAACCCTCAAGCGGATTCAAATCTTTTTTTCTCATTCATTCATTTTCCTTTTGCTTAGTCCCTTTATTTATCAGGGGTCGCCAAAGCAGAATGAACAGGCAACTTATCCAGCATATGTTTTACACAGCGGATGCCTTTCCAGCTGCAACCCAGTACTGGGAAATATCCACAAACACCCATTCGCTCACATACACTCCGGCCAATTTAGTTTATTTAATTGACTTATAGTGCATTTCTTTGGACTGTCAGGGAAACCGGAGCACCTGGAGAAAGCCCACGCGGAGAACAAGCAAACTCCACACAGAAATGCCAACTGACACAGCCGGGACTTGAACCCGCGACGTTCCTGCTGTGAGGCGACAGTGCTAACTACTGAGCCACCATGTTTTTTCTGTTGAAGATATTTTGAAGAATCCTGGAAAACAGTATTGATTGATTTGGAATCTTGTAGCCACAATAAACGTAAGACAATAAAACGACCTATCAAAATCACTCTTCAAAATATCTTCTTTCTGCTTCAGCAGAAGAAAGAGACTTTAACCGGTTTGGTTCAAGTGGAGGTTGAGTGAATGACAAAAGATTTCTGGGTGAGCTATTCCTTCAAGCAGAAATGAGTAATGTTTGTGTGTGTGTGTGTTTGTGTGTGTGTGTGATTACGTAAAATTTGGTTTCAGTTTTTAATTGGTTTTCTGTTTTGTTTTTGTTTAGATTATTTGAGTTTTTTGTTTGATTATTTAAGTGTAAAAAGTAATGTTTTAAACACAAAACCTTCTAGACTGAAGGAACATAGTGTGTAAATACAAAATAGTGAGATTTATTTTCCCATATTTTTTGCTTTATGAAGTTTTGGCAAATTCTTTATGACTCATATTTTCATATTATACTTTATTTTTTTAAATCCTTGAAAAAAACTTCTAGTCTGCAGTAATTCAATCACCTATTTAAAAACAACAGAAGCCTATGAAATTGTACATCCTCATTCAGATAAGCAAACTGAGTGTGTGTGTTGGTCATGTTTGTGTATCTGATCAGAATCACAACAGAGGGACACTGGCTGAAGGAAGGGGGCAGTGCTGCTGCGCGTGTGTATATGAGTGTGTGTGTGTAAAGCTGCGCTCCGCGATACACCATGTCACGCTCTGGCCCTTTAAGAGGCGATCTAGCAGCTTAGAGCTATAGAGAGGGGTGGAGAGAGAGAGAGAGAAGGAGAGAGAGAGAGGGGAGGGAGTGCGAGGATCGGCGTGTGAGAGTGTGTGTGCAGCGGAGAGAAACAGAAACAGTCTTTGGTATTGCGAGAGGTTAGAGGAGCACCAGGCAGTGTGTGCGTGTATGTGTGTGTGTGTTTTCGGAGGTCCCTGCGTGTCGGACGCGTATGTTGCCGTGGAAGGACTCCTGCATCTCAGACCCCTTGTTTCAGCATGCTTACTGAGCCTGAGCTTCCTCAGGAGTTTAACAGGTACGTTCACACACTCACACACGAGACATACACTTTTCCAAGCTGCGCCCGGAGAAGGACAGGCAGATGAGCAGGAGAAAGTCTGTGTGTGTGTGTGTGTGTGTGTTAGTGTGAGAAACAGGCTACTTTAATAGTTTGGGTGGCATGTTTTGAGCTGGCCATGTGTGAATTTGTCTGCGGTTTACAATAGAGAAGAAAGTTCATCTAGATGTGAGTGTGTGTTTATAGACGCACTCACAAGAGAGCATGGGTCCGTCTTCTGAATATTCCACTTTGAAACTAAGTAAATGTCTTTTCTTTTGCATCAGGTCTAACAGGTTACATGCACTGATGGTTGCTTGTTTGTATAGTTTGTGCTTGCGTGCATGTGTGTGTAAGTGTTTTAGATGGTGTTTGATAAGAGTCTGTGCTCTCCCGTCAGTGTTTCCCTGGCACAACCTTTCTTTTCTTCTCTCTCTAAGTTGCACTTCTGAGTAACATGCTTGGCAACTTAAACACATGGCGGCTCACTTTTGCGAGACTTTCTTGTTTCACAAAGTCTCTTTTTCCTCCCCATTTGTCCATTGTTTTAATCTTGTTTGTGTTGTTTTGGAGTTTTACTGTGGCCAGATGTCTGTGTTGGCCTTCTGTTGTGGTGGTCCGAGGTGGGAAATGTTCTCACCTACTTTAATATGTCAACAAAAGTGGCTTTGCTGCTGAATAAAGAAGGTTTGACTTTAAAGCTCCATAGGGAAGATTACCCATAATACTCATTTTTAATGCGAGCTTCACCCCTTAACACACACACACACACACACACACACATTTTTTATTGCATTAGAGCACTGCACTGTTTTACCAGATGAAACTAATCTTTTGTTCAGCGATAAACTCTGGGGTTTTATCCCTGAATTAAGAACACATTTATATGTCAGGAAAATGTGTTTTTAATAAATCATCGGGGGGAGGAAGAGTAGGGGGGCAGGAAAGATAACAACAACTATGAGGAATTAAACATTTAAAGGATTACATAGGAAAGCAGAACGTATAGTGATAAATGCAGGGATTACAATGACTTAGAAGAAAAGGATGGTTAAACTCTACTTTCCAGTAATGCTCGCTGTCAGTGGTTAAAAAGCATGTAGACTGTGTGAGTGTGTGTGTGTAGGAGCTAAAGCATAGTGATTGCCCGTGTATGTGTGGCTGTGTGTCTTTTCTGTTCTGTTCCTCTCTGTTTCTAAAACACAGTAAGTCTGCTTTTATTTATAATTAGGGCAGAAAAAAACAATTTAATGATTTAAAGTGAGAAAATGTGAGAGCTAGAAAAGAGGAAATCATGATAATGATGGTGATGCAAAGTGTAGATATATATATATATATATATATATATATATATATATATATATATATATATATATATATATATATATATGTATATATATATATATATATGTGTGTGTGTGTATATATGTGTGTATGTGTGTGTGTGTGTGTTTGTATTTCATATGTTGACATCCTAGGGCACTAAAGCATTTGCTTGATTTGAATTATTAAATAGAAACGATAATTCTGAATTTAATTTTAATTATTTGAAATTAAACATTGAATTTAAATCTTTAAATGCTTTTAAAATGTTTGCAATAATCCGATTTTAACATAATAAACACTTTATTCACTTATTATTTCGTTGTTTATTCACTTGTGAACACTTTCACGTCTAAAGTAACAAAATTAAATGTTATTCAATTATAAATATTAAAATTATTGTTGCTCTACTATCAAAACATAGTACATTCTTAATTTTAAATATCTAAAATATATATTTAAACGAGTATTCTTTATAAATATCAAAATGTTATGTACTTTATTGTTATTATTATTATTATTATTATTATTGGTGGTGTGGTGTTTTGGTTGAGTTTAGTTTTCTTGGAGGAGCAAAGAGGAGATTGTGTGGCCAAACTGTCACATTCCTCAAAAAAAGAGAGAGAGAGACAGTGAGTGAGTGAAGGAGGGGGGAAAGGGGACTTTAACACTTCTCCATTTGTCTCCCTCCTTTAATGGATGGTTGTGTTACATCTCACTCTCTCACTTTCTTTCTCTCTCTCTCCCTCTGTCTGTCTCTGGGTCAGTCAATTCCTCCTGGTGAAGCGACACAGAAAACAGTGGGTTCGTTCACCACTAAGCGGGTGTGATTGAACACACCCGCTTGATCTGGTGACAAATGTGTAGCTGATGCACTCAAATTTTTGATTCCTTTTGCGTCAAAGATAAACTGATTAAACCATCAGACGGCCTTTACTTCTGTCACTTTAACACATATTACAGCATGCAAACTGCTGTGTAGAATATGTAAAGTGTCAACTTAAAGGAACATGTATACTTGGGACATAGAGCTAAATGAACAAAATTTTACAAAAAAAAGCTTCATTTAGAGACATTCAAAGATTTAATTGTAAGTAAACAAAGTAAACATGGATCTATTAATAAAAATAATTGATTAAGGTTGAAGTTATACATTATTTATAACCAAAAAAAAAGGATACAGTTTAGGGACTACATTATATTACGACTGTATTACTAAAGTGAATCTCAAGGGAACTAAATGACCGCTTTGGGGATCGGCTTGTCCCCTTGAGTTAAACAGCTTAATAGATGCTAAATATTGTCCTAATTTAGAAAGGTTGATTTTTGGTTTACATTTAGGGGATGTAAAATATCTTTAGACTAAAAAAAATAATAGACGTCAAAGGTAAATGATAGAAAAACAAACGCATGTTCATATATATAAACTTAACTACTGTTTGGGTACACATCTGTCGCCAAATGGAAACTAAGTCTGATGAATACTCCCTTTTTGGGTCATTTTGGGACGTCCCTTTTGGAGAAAATAATCAAGTCGTCTTTTTTTCTACCATTGCTGAAGTTTTTTTTAAGAGATACATTTTGTGTGGGATCATCTATAGGAATTACAATTAGTTTTATGCAACAGACTAGAAATCTTTTAGTGTGTGTGTGTGTGTGTTCTGTCTGATTGATGGAGGTTCTGGATCTTCTCTTTGGGTCATTCATTGCAGACTGGCTCTATTGTGTAGTGCGTGTTATGAGCTCTCGCAGCGGCTTGATAACCGTGTCTCCATGAAGAGAAAGGAGGGTCACAGAGAAGAATGCTGAAGTGTTTCCTCCTCCCCCTCTCAGAAGTCTCCCAGACCTCCCCGTGCGATCAGCTGACCGGCGGGATGTCCGCTGAGAGATACAGGGCAACTGAGTTTGTGCTGTTTAACTTTATTTATCAAGAGAAGAATAATGCAGGTCATAGATGAAGGCCCAGACTGTTGCATCATGGGAAACAAAACAAAACTCAGTCGACTGCTCTACTAAATAAATTTCTTGTAATTGATTTGTTTAATACAGAGCCGTAAAATAACTGCTCATTACATAAAAGTAAAGGACGGATGTTTAAAGCGTGTTCGATTAAAATAAGTTGCTGTTTGTGAATGGAGGAAATTATACCAGCACCCATTTTAACAGCTGCCGGGGATTCTGGGAGCACATCACGATGGATAAGCAATTGAGGGAGGGCATCATATTTGCAAACAACAAGCCTGAGAAAGTTTTCATAGAAGTTTCTAGTGTGTGTGTGTGTGTATGTGTGTGTGTGTGTGCGTGTGTGTGTGTGTGTAATATGTAAAATGTCAGTGAAAACATGAGTCAGTCCAGGGAAATAAATAATTAGAGATGAAAGATGACAGGAAACTATGCAGACGGATGAAGTGATGACTAAAATACTGGCAACCCCCTCTGTGTGTATATGTGTGTGTGTGTGTGTGTGTGTGTGTGTGTGTGTGTTGATGCAGCAGTTGCCTTGGCGCTGTGGGCACGACACACTCGCTGGTTCCTTGTGTCCACCCAGCGGCAAACGCACACCATTGCTTATTATGCATTTGTGTGTGCGAGTGGACTTGTTTTCACTTTGCTCATATGACTTTTGATTTTGTGTGTGTGTGACTTCACCTCCATGCCTAAACAGTAATGGCTGACAGTGACATTAGGCTCTGTGTTCTTGCCTTTTGTAGCGACGCTGGACAGGAAATTGGGGTGGCCCTGCAGCCCTCGCGTCAGAGGAGAAAACAGAGGCGGCTTTGTGTTTTCTCTGAGTACGTGTGTGAATAATGTGTGTATGTAGAAACACGTACGCTTGTGTGAAATTATTATTCAGTGACTCTGAAGGGGGGGTTGACTTTTTAAAGAAGTTCATATGAGTGCTTTTTCAGACACGTTTGCTGTTTCTGCATTCTGCTAAGAAGTTACTTGTGATGCTAAACCTCTATTGACATCCAATACAGATCTTAGTAGCATACTTGATCTGACGTTTGAATGCTGTTTAAATCTGCAAGGTTTTTTAGCACCGTTTAGCAGAAACATGATGATGTCCTGCGCAACAACCAGCAGAAAATCCAAGTGCCACTGTTATTAGGGATGATGGTGTGAATGATGAAGAGCCCTCACAAGTTCTAGTACAGATGAATTTACTTGAACGGAGTCACTTTCTCTGACTCGCTCTTCGCTTCCGTCCCACTGCCGGCCGCTCCATTCCCACAGAGAGAAAAATTGTGAGCGCTATAAATAGCTGTAAAGTAATATACTTAAAAGACTGTTCAAAACAGAATGAGTTGGACACAAACGGTTGATTGTGCTAAAGGGGGACGTCCTGACGGGAATTTATCGTCCTGGGAGTGTAAGATAAAGAGCAGAAAGAGGGATGAGCACTTCTATGTCTGAGTGGATTGTGAGGTATTCTCGGTTTCCTAGTGAAGGCATTGCTGTTGTTATCTGCGCTGAACGGGCTGATTGTCTGAACTTTTGGACACACTTTGTTTCATTCCCACAGTCTGATAACAAAGAAGCGCTGACCCTCCTAATCACATAATCATATTACACAGGAATTTACCTTCACCCGGTGTAATGTTTTGCATTCGATTCAAGTGAGCTAAATCAGAAATCTGCTAAAATGTGCAATAGGTAATTGCTTGTTTTTGCATGTAATATACAGGATGTATTATCATACTGTTATTGTGATTAAAACAACAGAAGGTGGCCTTCAACCACTCTGAATGTTTTTGATCACAGACATGTGAGCGACATCCACAAAGCATCATCGCACAAGTTTTTCCGTGGGCCGCGCACATCCGAGTGTGTGCGTATGTGACACGTTTAGCCTCTAAATTATGTCCTGTCATTAGAGGCACTTCTGGAGTGTTAACCACTGCTGATGGTGATTAGGTAAAGCTCCTAGATTCAGTATTTAAAGTGCAGCTCCACTCCGCTGTTTAATGGACCCTGTATTTTGGACGATTAGCGTCTGCGGAGAAATGTACATGTGATATGAGAGGGACTTAGGAGCGCGCTCAATCTGCGTCTAAGCTCAAAGGGGAAGTGTGCCTTTAATCTGGGCTTAACACATGCGGCCGGCGGGAGGGGGCCCAAGCGGCGCACCGGTGGGGTGGCCATTAGCTTTTAACGATTAGCCGTGAAAGTTAGCCTCTAGACCTGCGGTTCAACCGCAGTGGGACAGGGTGCGTATGCTGAAGTTTATTAAATGTGAAAAAAGTAATGGCATTTTCATTGATAATTCCCCCTAACCTGGATAATACTGGTGTTTGGAGATAATACCGCCATCGTTTGTGTTCCTACATAACTGTGTGTTTAGTCACCTCACCCATATCAGCATGTTAAGCTTTGATATTCAAGGCTGTTTATGAATAACACAATGCTTAGCCTTGTGAAAATGAATGGCAATAAAGTTATTAATCCACCAGATAATGAGTGAAGACCGCTGTTAAAGTTTACAATGCAAATAAGCAGACATGACTAGCCTGTAAGAAAGCTTCAGAGACTGTTCTTTGTGCGCCTGTGTTGTGTTAGCGAGCCGTGTATGTGTGTGTCAGTGGACAGGGTCTGTGTGTTTGGCAGAGCGGCCTTTATTGGAAGCGTGGAAGGATGGAGTGAAATTATGCTAATGGCTGCTAATTATGACCTTGGAGACCAGCTTTTCTGCCAATTTATCTGCTTAATAAAACCCTCTCTTTTTTAATCCCAACATCTCGACAAGCTTTAAATGTTTCATGTAGACTCTCCACCACGACAGGTCTGCCAACTTTAAATGAAATAGTGGCTATAACCTGCTCACCCGGGGAGCAGAATTGTATAGTAATTATACTTCAAAGGCTCGCAGGAAAATAGACGTTTTATTGCTCAAGAGGAGCTGTGAAAAGCTTCTGTCAGTGGGCTGGCTAGGAAGTAGGGAAGAGAAAGGGGATAGGAAAAGTGCATGAGGCAGGGAAGAGCGGAAAAGAGATGGCAAAGGTGCGTGCATAGGAAACAGCTGCAAATTAGTCATGAAATGAATGTTGAAGATATATTTATACAGAAAGATTCACTCACCTGAATATTTGTGCAAGGTATTTTGCCCTTGGAATAAGAATCATGAGCAATACTGGTTTTAAATAGGATTACACCAAAACTTAATATACTTTTGAAATGTTTTTGTGATTTTTTTTTTTCTTACGATTTTGCACTTTTTATTATTTTAATATAGTTTATTATTTGATAACAATCTGTTTTGAAGGTCTAACTAGTCGTTACACTGATTTATGTCTCGCGAACGGTTCTCAGTTCGAGTTAGATGTGACAAGCAATTTGCTAGTTCTAATAAGAACCCGCTCTGGACGGCCTACGTTTAGATGAGGGTCATGTGTGTGTCTTTGTTAGTTCTGATGTGTGTGTTGGGGGTTGGTGTGTTAGAAAAAACCAGCACAGAGGTGTGTGTGTGTCGGAGTGAAACAAAAGGGCCCAGTGTGTGTAAGTGTCTGGAGGTAGAGTAAACAGAGTGCTGGTGGAGGGGCAGACAGGCCGTGCGGCTCTGACGGCCCAACTGCAGTTTATACAGCTGCACTGACTGCTTTTACTGCCCCAGTGTGAACCAGCATACAGCCAAGGTACCCCACACACACTTTCACATTCATACGGCCAACTGAACACAGATCAAGTCTTTTAATACTCAGGTTTATACCTGTGTTCATGTTTGTTATGACAGATCAGTGGCTGTCAGACACTATAATGTGACATGACATCTGCATGACAGTTTATTGTTTAAGTCTTCATTCCCTCTCATCTATAATGTGAGTCTAGACTGTTTAAAGCATGTCTTCGTCATTTCCATAGCCGCCAGTCTTGCACTTGATTGAGGTGAGTCTTATTTATCCCGTCCAGACAGTTAGAAACATTATATGATGTTTGTCTTCACTGCTAATCTTAACCAAATAAGCAGTAAATGAGAGAACTAGAAACCTTAGCAGCACTCAGGAGCTCTGCCAGATGTGGCGTCTAAGTCAGACCAGACCATTTAACACACGCAAACCTGGAGTGTACCATGACTGTGGATGTTAGCTGAAGAAGGATATTTGAGCAAAAAGTGTTACCTCACTATTGCTCTTACTTTGTACTGCATTTACACTGAGTCTCAGTGACCAGCACAGAACATTAAAGAAATTCATTGAAAGATAGTATTAAACAAGTTTATATGTTTTTAAAGACTAACATTGAGCTGTAAGGTCAGTAATAAAATCTCTGCTGTGAGTTATAAAGTGACAGTTGGCTATAAAGTCACTTTATAAGAAATAAAGTCACATTGTGAGAAATAAAAGTAGCAGTTACACTAGTCACAATAGCGAGAAATAAAGCTCAAATTGTGAGGTATCATTATGAGAAAATCACAGTTCAAAATAGTAAAAAAAAAAGACCAATAATTGTAATTATAAATTCAAAGTATCATTGAGAGATGTAACATTGCAGTCATAGTTTTTCATAGAAGTGTTCAAAGTAAAATAAAGACTCAAATGGTGAGTTTGAATTACATTAAAATTCACAACTGTGAGATATTGTCACATTGTGAAAAAATGCAGTTACAGGAATTAACATTGTGGCTAAAAGTCATCACGAGAAAGTCACAATTGTGAGATATCAAGTCACAGTTACAAGAAATAATTGCAAACAAAAAAGATAAAGTCAAACAGATAAAAAAAAGTTACAAGTCAAAACTATGAGTCACAGTTGCAACAGAAATAGTCAAAACAAATAGTAAGATAAAGCACCAAATTAATGGTCATTTTGAGTCACATCATGAACGATTTTAAGAGTAATGAAGAAAAGATAATTATAAGCAATCGTCAAAATTGTAATACTATATATAAAATTTATTTATATTGTAATACTGTTTGCAGAATAATCAGATGAGATATACAGTTGAAATTAGAATTATTAAACTCCCTTTGATTATTTTTTTTCTCTTTTAAATATTTCCCAAATGATGTTTAACAGAGCAAGGAAATTTTCACAGTATGTCTGATAATATTTTTTTCTTCTGGAGAAAGTCTTATTTATTTTATTATATTTTATAAGAAGTTTTTAATTTTTTTTAAAAGCATTTTAAGGTCAAAATTATTAGCCACTTTAAGCTATATTTGTTTTCGATAGTCTACAGAACAAACCATCGTTATACAATAACTTGCCTAATTACCCTAACCTGCCTAGTTAACCTAATTAACCTAGTGAAGCCTTTAAATGTCACTTTAAGCTGTATAGAAGTGTCTTGAAAAATATCTAGTCAAATATTTACTGTCATCATGGCAAAGGTAAAATAAATCAGTTATTAGAAATGTGTTGAAAAAATCTTCTCTCCGTTAAACAGAAATTGGGGGAAAAATAAACAAGGGGGCTAATATTTCAGGGGGGCGAATAATTCTGACTTTAACTGTAACATCATATTGTAAAATCTTAAAGCAGAATTGTGAGACGTGTGACTTGAGGTCATAGTCGCAGTTGTAAGAAATATATATGTTTAAGTAGAAATAGGCTTTCAGAACTTCGCTTATAAATCAGCTTATGGAGGAAAGCCAAGTTACTACGACACAGCAGTTGAATAAATTTGTTTGCCAATTCTTTTAGTTGCAGAGTAGGAGCCAAATAAAAGTACTTCTCTCCATCTCTCTTCATCCTTGTCTGTCTTTTTCTCTTAAAAGAGTGGTACTTATTCCCCAGGGCCATAGTAACACTAGCCCCAAGGCTGAGAAGCGTCTATGAAAGCACTTAGGCAATGCCGTAAGCCAGATGAAATCTTATTACCAGAGCATATTCATTTTTCCTCCCCATGCATTGTGGGAGAGAGAGTTCATTTAATAAATGCTTTTTCTTCCTGCCGGTATCAGAGGAACACAGACCGTCATCAAGGCCTATTTTCTCTGGCATTGTCAACACCATATACACTGTCATTAACATCTACTGTGGCTCACACGCTCGCGCGCACACACACTATTGTCTGTCTGTGTTCTTGGCTAACGTGATATTTGATGTGCGCTAGGCCGTCTGCACTTTTCTTTAATGGGCCGCTCGAGTCTTTACATCAAACAGGCTGGCTAAACACATCGTGTGCGGCGCTGCTACAGTAAATGGCTCTGTGATAGTGTAGGTGGGACGTCTCTTTGATGGAGGGATGGATGTGGACAAAGCTATGGCGTTGATGGCTGTCATTATGCGAGCGGTGCGTCAGGTGTGTGTGTGTGTGTGTGTATGAAATGCTCCCGTATATGTCACTCACAATTAAACAACAGCCACGTCTCTGTCTGTGCCATGTCTTTCCTGAATGCCTCAGTCACTTTTCCTTTCTCATTTTTCCAGGATGTCTTCCAAGCGACCAGCCTCTCCATATGGGGGAACAGATGGAGAGGTAGTCATGGCGACGAGCAGACAGCGATTGGAAGATGAAGAGGTTGACGGACATGCTGTCATTCACTTGCCCCTGAGTTCGTACTGCAGCAAGGTGTCCCCACGATCTCCTCGACTGCTCGACAGCCCCCCAACACTACACGCAAACATGGTGAGTCCCCCCCAGGGAGGTGTTTGTATGCTCATACGATTGGATAAAGCCTTACTGGCCCCTCCCCCTTGATTAAAATGCATTTGATTGACTCCTCCCTATTGTCTCGTTAACACTTTTTGATGTGGACCCGCTCTTATGATGTCAAAGACAGATAGGTCGTTTTTGTGAAAATGGGCAAAATGAATCATGTGTTCGGCTGTTTGTGTGTCATCGCAGAGTGCGAGTTCATGATGGGTCAGTGGAGTCATGAAGGACACGTAATGCTGTGTATTTAAAGCCGAAATATGACATACAAGCAAGATGGACCTTGTGACCCAGATCACTCGTCCTCACGTTAACACGCACCTGAGCTGTAGTATCTCTTCAGTGACCTTTTACCTGACTCCACTATCACTCTCTCTCTTGATAAACTTGTGTCGCCACAGGCTTTGGGAATCAATTTGGCTGTAAAACAATGAATCAGTACTTAAGGAACTTAACAGTAAGCTAATTCTGCAATTAACTGTGATTACAGGGCACGCTGAACTCTGCAGTTTTGGAACTGTTTCTCACAATAAACCAAAGTCCTCGAGCTTTCTCGCACAGGTTTTTCTTCACTCTCGCTTTACACACTCTACTGGCAGCACAGTGTGTTTGTTTATGACTGTCAGTTCTCTCTCGTTGAGCCTCTTGCAGTTAAAACTACTACATTCTTGGAGAAAAAGTAAAGTTTTAAGATTTTTCACCTGTTTGTGATGCCATTTTGGGTTCCGCACAGATCCTTGTGAAGTGTAAAGAACTTTTTTGTACATGGATGGATTTGCATGGCTCTTCATTGAATCTAATGCCAATGAAGAACCATTCTTTTCAGACAGTAGGGTAAGGAGGCAAGAAGATGCCACTTTTGTGGGAACCAGTAACCTTAATTCAAAGTTATTTTAGCTTGCCTTGTTTCTGGCAATGTAAGATGTTTATATTTGTGACACAACTGTCTGTTGTAACATCAGTTTAGTCACACTGATACAGTAGGTTGCGCACGAACCAAACAAATGTTTATCATACAACTGATTGTTGTTTTTATTAATCATACCATGAATAATTATGTATCAGCAGCAGTGCAGTGGTTGTAATTGTTGTGTTATCTGAAAGACTAGACTGCTGTCTCTGTCTCTCGTGCTGACATGACAGACGTGGCATGAAAAAACAGGCGCGCTGTATTTGATGTGGATTAATAAAGCGTATCCGTCTCGAGCACGGGCGGATTTTGGGAAAAGCAGGCTGGCATGTGTGAGACATTAAGTTTCCCTGAGCCGATCCGCGCTGACTGGCAGAAGAGTTGAGTGAGAGAGAGATTTACACGAGTGGGGACTCTGAGGGGCTTTGTCACGGCAATTGTATAAAGTGATAGGGAAGTGTAAATCGACTCGGCGAGTCCCTGGGTAGCGCGCAGCGGAAGATTACCGCTTTATCTTGTCATTGTAAATTAACACGGCAGCGGCGCACACGCGCTTCAGACTCCACTGACCTCTTCATCCTGAGTGGGAGAGAGAGAGAGACGGGCATTTGTGGCGATGGGGTCAACGGGGCTGCAGCGCGCAACCTGCTACAATAGAAGTTGGTGCGGTGGTGCGCGTCCCCGGCGGTCTGTACTCTTGCCAGTTTTTTTTTTACAGGAGGGATGTAGAAGGCTTTGAAACCAAAAGGTGGGAAGAGCTTTACACGCGGGTGATAATAGCGAGGTGTTAATTACTCTCCCTTTTGTCCAGTTAATGAGGAGAGGCATTAAGAGAAGACATGTTCCTATCTGGGTGTCACGTTAAGATCTGTTCTCAGATGTGTCAAATTCAGCCTTTCAAAGTCAAAATCAACAAAAAACCCTTGAGAAATAGTTCTTTTTTACTAAAGCAAAACTATACTTGAGTGCCTTCAAGTATGGTTTTGGTTTAGTAAAAATCAGCTGTTTCTTTTTATAGAAAATAAATTAATTAGTTCCCTTTATTTTGTTTCCCAAATTGTCATATAAAGCTCATTTAGAGTATTTTTTTGTAATTTTTCAATTTGTAAATTTTTTTAATAGATGTAAATATACATGTTAAAATATTTAAAAAATGTTATATTAATTATAATGTTATAACTGTTCAACTGCATTTTATATATATGCATTTTATATGTACACGTGTGTAATTTTTTTCAATGTATACATTTAATAATGAGATGCCAAAACCCAACAAAACATCAGATCAGTTACTAAATCTCAAGATATCATAAAGTACTTTTAAAAGGACAATTTTGCATAAATGTCACAAATGTTTACTTTATTTGTCAATTGAAAGCTACAGAAATTATATATTCTTGAATTGAGTGTTTCATACAAATCTAAATAATTAAATCTATTTGCATGACATAAGTTCAAGTACAGTTGAAGTCAGAATTATTAGCCCCTCTTTGTTTTTTTATTTTTTTTAATATTTCCCTAATGATGTTAAACACATCAAGAAAATTTCTACAGTATGTCTAATAATATTTTTTCTTCTGGAGAAAGTCTTGTTTGTTTTATTTCGGCTAGAATACAAGCAGTTTTTAATTTTTAAAAATCTATTTTAAGGTCAAAATTATTAGCCCCTTTAAGCTATATATTTTTTTTGATAGTCTACAGAACAAACCATTGTTATACAATAACTTTCTTAATTACCCTAACCTGCCTAGTTAACTAAGTTAAGCCTTTAAATGTCACTTTAAGCTGTATAGAAGTGTGTTGAAAAATATCTAGTAAAATATTATTTACTGTCATCATGGCAAAGGTAAAATAAATCAGTTATTAGAGATGAGTTATTAAAACTATTATGTTTAGAAATGTTCTGAAAAAAATCTTCTCTCCGTTAAACGAAAATTGGGGAAAAAATAAACGTGGGCTAATAATTCAGAAGGGCTAATAATTCTGACTTCAACTGTAAATGCAAATTTAATAAGCACAGGTATCTATATGTAACTGTATGTAAGCGCTTGTAAATCTTCATATGTGTGTGTGCGCACTCATGGCAGGATCAGGGCTGACAATAGCTCTGTTGAGCCAGGTTTAGAGGTGAGCGGATTGCGAACACACGGTAGAGATCAACAACACGGGCTTAAGACAACAGACGAGGCGTCAGCACCGCAGGAGAGGAGAGATGTCCAACTCGAGCGTGTGTGTTTCAGCAGCGGGACTCTTGACAGTTTAACTGATAGCAAGCACAGAGGTTAAATTCCTAGTGTGTGGTGAACGCAAGCCAGAGAATCACACGGCCGCCTATTGAATTAGTCTCATTAGCTAGACGCTACCTGTGTTGGTAAAATAACCGGATTTGAGTTAGCATATGGAAGCGGAGAGAAAGCGAATGAGAGAAACGCTCTGAGGGAAACAGGTTGGAATCAAGAAAGACAAACATTAAAAAAAAGAAGGGAAAAAAGAGGTGGCATTTGGAGAAACGCTGGCATCTGTGTTAAGAGAGGGGAAAATCTAGGGGGGGAAAGAAGGCATTTTGCTTTCTTGGCAAGAGTTGAAGTGTGTTTAAATGTGCTCCTGTCACACATGAGCTTACGAGGACAAAAGTTGTTTAATTCTGTCGTGGTTCAAGGATGAAGAGAGGGTCGTGGAAAGAGGCGCAGTTTGAGCCTTTCCACGAAGAATTGACATCTGCACAACTAAAAGCAGAACCACCCACACCGCACATCAGAAATGCATATAAATACATATACTCACACACACAGCTTTGCACACTTATTCATACACAGCAGAAAATCTGGGGGTACTTAACCTGAATATCAGCCCTACTGTAGACCTGTTACTCCGTTTGCCTTGTATTTGAGGTAAGAAAGTAAAGCATTAGCTCATCAGCTTCTTTAAGAGCTCAATCAAGGAATGATCTGTCCGAGACTTAGTGTCACAACCAAGGACATTAAAAAGCCAAGGAATACAGTTTCCTCTGCCGCCATCTCACCTTCTCTTTGAATTGTTTTCTAGACATCTCTGGAGAAAGACGCGAGCTGTGGTTTGAAGTATGCGGTGGATTAGATAGATTGGAAGTGACAGGTGTGACCATGTTTTAAGATGCATGCCACACTAAAGCAGGCAGAGAGAAACGCCTGCCATTCTGCCACTCGCTTCCACTCTCTCTCTGGCTTTCTCCCTTCTTTTTCTTTCTAGTTTTTTTCTCTCTTAGTTCTTTACCAGCATGTTGGCAGTTTTGTTTGCGAATAACGGGGTGATCTTGCATTGCTATGGTCATTTGTGACTTCAGAAGTCTCCTAATCCCAGTCCGACTGGCCTGACTGGGGAAGGCAGGGATGTAGTGAAGCAGGGAGTGGGGAAAAACAGATTATGGAAAAGGGGGAAATTAGTATGCAGGCTGTCATATTTTTTTATGTATCATAAAAGCCTGTTAAGATCTTTTAAGCTTGCCAGTCATCAGACTGTTTGTGAATGAGCAAATGTCTCTCTGTATGTGTTCGTAGCAAGTGAAACTGTTTCAGTTTAATTAGTTCTACAGTAATAATTATTATTATGATGATGATGATGATGATGATGGGTTGTGACGAGTCAATCTGTGTGATATGTTCAGTTTAAATTGTCATGTGGAGTGTTGACAATTGTATATAGTAGATTTTTTCATTTATTTATCATTTTTCTGCACAAAAAAAGAGAAATAAATAAATGGAAACATTAAATAATGATAAAGCATTTTGTTATTTTAATTAAAAATGTGTAAAACTTATAATAATAATTAAGGACTAAACAAAAATGTTAAAAAAGAGCATATCAATAAATTGATAACAGTTGTTTTATCATAAAAGTGTTTGGCTGAGTTTTATAAACAAAAAATCATCATAATTAAGACATTAAAAGAGCTTTTTAATAAAATACTAGTCTTATGAAACCTTTTCCCATTGCAGTCTAACATTTCCACATTGTATAGAATTATTTTGATCATAAGTAGATATTATTAAAAATAAATAGCATATAATAAATTAATTAATTCACTAATCAATGCCAACAAAGTCAAAATATTTAGCCTAATAACTATAAAAACATAAAACTTAATTATAATTAAACAGTAGAAAAGTGCACATGAATAAATTGCAAATACTGGTACTTTAATAAACATTTATAATTTGTAAATATTCTTTATAAATATTACATATTCTATTGCATTAAAAGAAATTCTGAGTTGTATATACTGAGTTGTTTTGTCGACAGGGCCAAATCAGATCATCTAAGAGTCTCACTCTACTGATATAAATAAAATTGTATTTGCCACTGTTCTGTGTCTTGTGAAAGTCTTGTGCAATTCGTGTTGCATTAAGCTCTAGTAAATGAACCATCTGCTGCTCTCTGTTCACTCTGAGTTAATGATTAAAAACAGATGTCATTATTAAAATCTAAGCGGGTGATAGACCTGCATGGAGAACTTGATCAATCCTAAAAAACTCAAGTTTGGACTGAGGAAATCTGGCAGATGCAGGTGGCACAGAGAAGCTGATGTTGACTGTTGAGGTGTAAATCTGCTCACTAGGATCCAAACATGTCAGTGGGATTATGCTATTGTCTGATTGGCTGATGCCGCTGTCAGTCACGCGGGTGGTAAGGAAGATAATAGATGTGGATTAACCAAAGATTAACCCTGATTAACGGACTTGGACTGTTGACCTCGTCTCCAAATACCTGACTTGTTTTGTAATTAAACTTTAAAAGGAGATCCGGAGCTGAGAGAAAGTGACATGGTGTGTGCATGAGATAATTTAGAAATGTTTACCCAGTTTACAGTACGTATGCATGTACTGTACTTAAGCAAGAATGCTTCGTTGTCTTCTTGCACTATATGACTTTAGCTATAGAAATAGACCCTTAAGGCAACAACTGCACAGTTCCACTTTTTATAGTGTACAAACTTAACTCTGAGCCACATTACATAAGAAACCATAAGATGGGAACTGTTATATATTTGGACACTAGATCAATGTACGAAACATCGAAGACGGTGATTGATATCGCAGCTGTCATGTTGGTCAAGAAGAGAAGAGAAAAAAATGCGGTTGAAAAACTTGGACGTTCTTGTGTGTTTGGAGCTGATTCAAAGTAGAAAAACTTCCCTTCTCAGAGGAAGAGACAGTTCCTGTGATGGTGAAACCACTGAAACTTTTTTGCCGCTAATGATTTTGTCTAAAGAGACTTCAGACCGGCAGAGGCAGAGAGAGAGAGAAAGAGAGAGAGAGAGACTTTCTAGAGTACAGATGGGCAGATGAGGATGAAAGTAAATCTAAACATGCCTCAGCACTCAGGAACAGGACGAAATAATTAGTGTAGTCCTGTTTGTGGCTTTGTTTAACACCATGTCTCCCTGTGCATGTGTCTGTCAGGATCAGGATGGCAGTAAAGGCCTGGCGCTGAGCCCCTACGCCCAGCACAACTCGTCTACCTCACCCAGTAAACAGCAGCAGGAGGACAGCTCAATGAGGCCGGGCAGTGAACCCGGCTCCGCATCAGCTCTGGGCACACCGGAGAGACGCAAGGGCAGCCTGGCCGACGTGGTCGACACGCTCAAACAGCGCAAGATGGAGGAACTCATCAAGAACGAGCCAGAGGGTGAGCAGTGCAAAATTTCATATGTTTTGACGCACATGATTGTGAAGGTGTGAGAGCAAAGGCTGTTTTCATAGAGGTTTTCACAGTGTCTGAAAAGTGAACTGAACTGATCTTGAGAGCTGAGCATGGATGCTTACTACTGAATATATCATGGTGGTTGTTTGAAAATATTGTAAACACACACTACAAATCAAAGGTTTAGAAACATTAGCATTGTTTAATGATCTTCGGGTAACACTAAAGAGTTATTAATTTAGATTTGAATTATAGCAATCAATTACATTCTAAACTTTAAAACAGCTTCTATGTTTAAATAATATGTAATAATGTAATGTATTGATAGAGTTAATGTAGACTTGGTGAGAAAAGTTTCTGGCTGATAATGTGTATATTACAAGAAAGTCGTTTAATTTAGCATATTCATGCCATCACTGGCTAATTTGCATGCCAAAGAAAACATTTATTTATAATGCCATTACTAGCTAATTTGGATGCTAAAGCAAGTCGTTTTATTTATTTATTTGTTTGTTTTTAATTTATATATAATGCTATCTGAGGCTCCTTAGGATGCCCTATATTTATTAATTATAATTTAATCTTTTTAGGTGTATTATTTATTTATTGTAAAATTCATTGCCATTACTTTATAATTGATGATTATGATGATAAATGATTCCATGGAAAATGATCACATTTAAAATTTTATTTCTTATTGTTTATTTAAATTAATTATTAAATTATTCATATTAAGAATTTTTTGTAAACAAAATAATTTTCTTTTACCATGAGCCAATTAGCGCCGTCACGTCAGGTTTTTTTTCCACAGTTTTGTTGTTAATTTTGGGAGTTATTTAGTTTAGAGTTCTTGTTATTCAGAAAACTTCTTGGGTGGATGTTTTGGAGCTGTTGCACTGCCAATTCCCTTCCCCCCCCAGAACAAGATTTTCTGTGTGGAAACGGCATGTGGAATGGGTCCAGATTGGGCACCAACTCCCAAACCATCACTGGCACCCTGTCAGTGGAAAAAGTTCACTGTTTTAGACAGTCAGGGGAGACTGGCACACGTTTGTCTTATTGTGATGAAATTACAATGTGAAACTGACTGAAAGTGTGAAGGATTTTCTGGAGAGCATCTCATCTTTCTCTCGCACACACATTCATCCTTTCTTCCATCTATCTACCCATCAGTCCTGACTAACAAATTCTGCTTAATGAGAGCTGTTGATAAAGTCGGGCCTTTGTTTAAGCAGGCAGGGATCAGCTGTTCGGAGCCATTGTGTGCCACACTTTGCATATTCATTTCAGACTGATTACTGAGAGAACGGCTCTCAGCTCCTTCCACAGGATCTCTCTCTCTTTCTCTGTCTCTTACATCACACCACACTCACACTGTAATTAGAGGCCAGTTCCTCATGAATAATCAGAACCTGCTCCCTATGTGAATTAGCCAATGTGTGCACAAATACACATGTGAACATACTGACACTGGGTGGAGGGATGGATGGATGGATGGTTGGTGGGTGGGTCGGTTGGTTTATGGATGGATGGATGGATGGATGGATGGATGGATGGATGGATAGATAGATAGATAGATCCTGCTGTCAACCATGTGATGATTGCAAGCAAACAAAGCTTGCAGTCAGTGCTTTAGCTTTTGCTATATTATTTAAATTCGGCTGGGTTTAACATGCTTTGTTTTCTGTGGTTTTTTTTTTTGTGTGTGCTCAGGTATCCTCAAACTGTTGCATTTCTCCAATCTTTGTCTTAGGGTGTGGTGGGACTTGATCTTGCTCCGCTGACTTCTATTCATACTCACGCAACAATATTTTGTGTCATGTACCAAAGTTCAAGTTCAGTACATTCACATATCGCAGACATTAGTCTTATAAACAGTTTAAACACCTGTGTTTCATTTCTTGGCTGGGAAAACACAATGTCAAATATGTAGATTTTAGTGTGTTATAATGGTATTTGTAATTGATTGCTTTAAAACAGAAGAGTGTGACATCATATCTAGTTTGTTAAGAGTGTCTGAAGAAATTTGGATGCTTAAACTTGGTCGCTGCTTTAACCAGTGAAAACAGGTTTTCTAATCTGGTTTTAAAACCTTTACAGAGTTAGAGGATATTGTTGATCTTAAGTATTTTTTGTATTATTATTTTATCTCAGAGAAAATCTTTGGACTGGAGTTTCTGACGGCATAATCAAACTAGACAAAACATTGAATAGACAAAGATATGTGACAGACGTTGGAGTTTTGCTGGCACTAAATATAGTAATTTGTTTGAAAATCATCCTACGTTGCGAATTTGTTTCATTTACATTTGATTTTACTAGTTACGTCAGAGAAAATAGTTACATTACAGAAAAGCCGTGAGGTTAAACCAAGTGTCTGGCTGTGAAATTCAACAGCTGTCATATGCAGAAAGCCAGGAAAAATATATGGGAAAGACGTATCGGATACTTATAGAACTCTTGAGAAAAAGAAAGCAAGCAAGCAAAAGACAGTCCATTAGCAGGAGACTACAGTAGTGCATTATCTCTCTGCGTTTTGTTCGAATGAAATGTGCAAACAAAAGAAGCCGGGTCCCTCAAGAAGCACGGACACAGAGGAAAAAGAAGCAGAAAAGAAAAGAAAAGAAAAAAAGAGAGAAATGAAAAAGGGGAGGTGGGCAGTGCATTGAGCCAGGGCTCTCATAGCCTGATAAAAATCCCTTTTCAACTCGCCTGTCCATTGTTTGCTTGTGTACCTCACAAAGACCATTAGCTGCAAACGGCAGGTTATGATGAAAAATTAATGAATGCTTTAATCATTATGAAAGGGCCGTATTATTACCGTTCTCTTTCTCTCTCTCTCTTCCCAGCCTCCCTCTCTCCTCCTCACACGCTGTTTCTAGCCAGATCAATCACACACTTGCATGTACACACACATTCATCGAAAGTCACTGGTGCGCTCTGTGCAGTGGAATCGAAGCGCTGGGTAGCAGAAAGGCACAAGGAATGGAAATGGGTCAGAAAACAGTAAGAGAAAAGCATGAGGGGGCCATGTGAAATCGGGAGTGTGTTAGTCAGCGTGTTAGCGAGCCGTTTGCTCACCTGTCCCCCTCGCTGCTCCACTTCCCCTCAGATAAACAGCCAGAGCAGAGTCGTTTGTTATGGTGAGATAGCAGAGAAACTTATACTGGGTCAGGTGAGTGTGTGCGCTTGTGTATGTGCGTTTGTGTTTGACCAAGAGCACAGCGTTTGGCCTTTATAAACGAGCGTCCAAGTCGTTCCCTAATCGACTGGCCTCAATGATACAGCACACCTAAATGCAGTTTCATACGGACTTGGTACTGTGTTCATAGAGTTCACAAACACATTTTATATGACTTCAGGTGGGAAAGATTTTGGTTTAGATCTAGAAAGAAAGGTGGTGTCATATAATGGCATGATGATTATGATTCAAAATATTTATATATTATCATTGATATATCATATAGCACATAGGACTGAGTTGTTCAAAGATCAAGTGTTACTGGTTGGAATATTAATTAAATGTAGTTTTTTGTTTGTTTTTCTGCTGTATAACTTAACGTTTATAAATTCAGAGAGGAAAAAAAGTAGTTTTTTATTACTAATAAATTTTTTTTCATGGATTGATTGGTGTATGGGTAATAACATGGTCTAAACATAGTAAATATTGGGTATTTGATAGGCATGACCAGTGCATTTGTCTTTCATCGGTGGTGCGAGATACTGTAATTTAGTTACCTTTATTCATTTCATGCCTCTTCTGCACATCTCCTCTCTAAATGTGTAGCAATATATTTCAGAAATGCAGCAAGAAGAGTTTCCTGCAGCGCATATGTGTGTGTGGTGTTAGCCATCATCGTGCTGGAGTGTGTGTGTGTGTTATTAGCTTTAGTAATGGAAAGAGGGCAGGAGGGCTGTCAGAGGTTCAGAGGGAGAGCCATGTGTCTCTCATGGGCCTGGACAACGAACACACACTCTCTTCCTAAGTCATCCTCTCTTAAAGACTGACCGCAATCACACGGCTACACCGCAAATGAACTTCATCCTCATCATGAACTACTCCAGATCTTTGAGACGCTTTCTTCTTTGATGGTATGATGGTGCTCCTCCTCCACCCGGCTCTCGGTGGAGGAGATGTAGTCCTCACTAGTGCTTGGCAGTCTGTGTTATGTGGGGCACAGATGTTCAGGGTCTCCTGAGTGTCCACGCGCGCGTGTGTGTGTGCGCGAGTCTATGTGTTTGTCAGCCTTGGCGCTGGGCTGAGCTTGATTCATGGTCAGGGCCGAGCTTTGGTTCCCTGAGCACTGAACCTTACACACACACAGACACACACACACACACACACACACACACACACACACTCAAGCTGAGCATACGTCATAGAGCCCTTTATAGACAATGGTCTCATTCACCTTCCTGTGCCTCACTTCAAGTCTTCCTTCACTGTGTGCTGTTGCACATAAAAAAGATCAGTCCTCTCATCAGTGACTCTCATCCAGAGTCCATTACATTATTTTGCCATACCTGCCAGATAGGATGGATGGATGGATGGATGGATGGATGGATGGATGGATGGATGGATGGATGGATGGATGGATGGATGGATAGATAGATAGATAGATAGATAGATAGATAGATAGATAGATAGATAGATAGATAGATAGATAGATAGATAGATAGATAGATAGATAGATAGATAGATAGATAGATAGATAGATAGATAGATAGATAGATAGATAGATAGATAGATAGATAGATAGATATTAATAACTCGACCATGAGAGAGAGATTTATGAAGATTGTATGCATCTAAGGGAAAAAAGGGACTCATTTTATTTGGATTTATTAGTTATGTGTTGGAGTAAAAAGTTAAGATTTGTTTTTCCTGTGGATGTCTGATAACTTTTCTAAAAAAATTGCCATTAAGAGCATTTGTCACCAGAAAATAACAGTTGGTCAAAATAATAACTTTTTAAAAATGTTATTAAAAGAATATTTCGTGTTATTGCACTTGTATCGTGTTAAAACATTGGTATTATGTTGTTATTATATGTCTACAAATATTATGCATTTGCTATTTTATGTGTATTATAATATTTATTTCATACGCATTCATTTGTTTTTATTGTTATGTTTTCTTTAAATGTCTGTAAACAATATTGAGATTTTATTTTGATTTAATACTTTTGTTGACGAATTCTTCCCTCTTTTCCATAATGTTACCTCCATATTTCCTCACCTTAGATGCCATTAGATGCCACGCAATCCTCTTGAAGTAACAGCGCGGACTTGTTTATGAGTATAGGCCCCCTTTGTACCGGATGGCCATGGAGTGAGCCGAGATTGATGGTTCAATTTAGACTTGACTAATTGAGTCCTTCTCCTTGCTTCTCTCTCTGTGGGATGCTTCGGCTTCAAAGCCTGTCCTGGGGTCAGCTGCCACCCGGATGCCTCTATTATCTTCCCCTGCCTCTGCTGTACTGGGGTCAGACTGGAGGTGGCTTTTAATGCGCAGTGGGCCGTAAGTTGTGCGACTGCACTGTTTTATAGCATGACACTGAACTGTAGGGCACGTCGAATGCTGTTTTAAGATCAGAGCAAGGCTGCGCTGCACACACACTCACACGGAGTGGACGTCTTTTGTGAGACAAGCATGAGGGGGGTGTTTGGAGGCACTGGGGCATTTTATAAGACAGCACTTAGGCCCTGTCATTGTTAGCCCAGGGCTCACGCATCTATACCCCTCAATGAGAGAGAATAAGAAGGGCGGATACACTTCTCTATGAAGACGAAAAGGGTAGAAGAGCTCTGAAGCTGTTCAGCAGTGGATCTCTGTCTATATCTCCCCAGGGTCTGCTAATCTGCTATACAACTGCTGCTGCTGAGAGCTTTCTCACACATACACACACACACATATTATAAACGATCCAAAACACACAAGTGTGTTTGAGTAAACACAGTTATGCACAGTTGGGTTCTTTAGCAGTTTCTTGGGATGCTGTATAAAGCATTATCAAACAGATCGAACAAGAAAAACTACCAAAGGTCTTGCATATGCAGCCATATAGAGACAAATTGAGGCACACAGAGTGCGAGGAGGGCACGCTACGAGCACTGAGAGCGTCTGTGAGCGAAGAGGCAGAGCGTGGGAGAGAGAACAACTTCCATATGCAATTTCCAGCATTTGGTAGTAATTAGTTAGATGTATAAATTAACATTAGGAGGAAGGTTTTCACTGGAGTTGTTTGTCATTATCTTCCCCTCACACTCTAAAAAATGAGTTAAAGACCAAGGACAGAAAAACAGAAAATAGTCAACAACAAAAATAAAATATGGAGCCATAGAGGTTAATATTTCAGATGAATGTCCTGTTTCTCAGAAGTTTCTTTCAATATTGATTTTAAAATGTTTGTTCTCAAATATAGCCTTCAAATTTTCTTAAATACCTTTAAAACTCGTATATCAGTGGTTACTTTTTTTGTTTGTAGGAGAAACATCTCAAATCCGAGCTCTCAAAGAGCAATCTTTGAGCACTCAACTTTTCCTCTGTGGAGATCTATTTAAAGATGATGCAATCCAACTTGATAGACAAACAGACGCCTTTCTGAATGAAGTTTTGCTTCGAACTACAGAATCTAGCACAACAAAACACCAGCTATTCTGACTCTCAGCCATTATCAACGCTAGAGTTTTTCTCAGGAGCGCTGTCACTCTTTACTGGGAAAAGCACAAGATGCCTCCTTTTTTCTGAGTAGACGATTGCATGCCTGTTTATTTGTCTCCAGCTGAATCCAAGTCAGTGTACTTTCCTTTGAGGTTGGCAAAACAGCTGAAGACATGAGAGTTAACGGGGCCCTATTGTGAGCGTGCCATTGTTCCAGCGTATGAAAGGCACATTCAAGTCAGTTGTATTGAATTGTTTGGGTCTGCCTTTCAGTTTGTATTCTTCTGCTGCCTTGCACAAGACAATCAATAGGGATGAGCCTTCTCACTGGATAGGTGATATTAGAGCTGAATGCTGCTTACTGGATGGGAAAAGCTGTCTGAGGACGCACGCATTTAGAGCTTTTGACATAAACGCACTGTGGTCTTTTTTCCTTTAAGTGTGGGCTTCGGATTAGAGACTTGGAGATGGATGTCTTTGTGCATTACTTCTGTGTGTGTGTGCGATTGTGATTGTGTGTCTAAAGTTTTGTTATTGACCTCCTGGTGTGGCATTAAGAAAGGCACAAAAGCCGGAGGTTCATGAATTAGACTGTGGCTCCATAGCAGGGCCATTATAAAGCTGACTGTTCCATAGCCACACCATTGTGGCTCCAGACTTGGACAGTTGCACACAGCCGTCATTGACGTTCATGAATTGGAAATGCTCCTGAGTCTTGATAGCTGAATACAGGGTCTGAACATGAGGAATCCATATATTAGCAGCTCTGTTTGCCTGGCTGTATTTAATGATGTGCGTGTGAATTGCATAATATGAATATTCCTTATGAAGATATGTAGAAGATGACTGGTTTCGCGAGACATTTAAGAACTTCTGTGTATGCTTATGCACACTCAATCGCTTCGAAGAGACAGGCCCCTGGAAAATAATCAGTTCGCACAAATAAAGTAAGTTCTTCACCATTTGTTTAGCTGTTAAACCTATAAAGCTTTCAGACATTGAGCAGTTGTGTGATTCTTATGCTAATTTGCAGAGCACACCCATATCTATTAACATGCTAATTTTATTTTGTGTGTGTTGGCATTTTTGAAGCTAATGCTAAATAATGGAATACAATATCCCATGAATATTCATTGCAACTTTTAAAAACTGAGCGCACTCCATAAAATATCACTCTCCCCCTCTCTTTGATCATGCTTTAGTGGATCTCCTATGCGTTAGAGTCCATCATGGTGTTTGTTTTTTTTTCCTCAATTGCAGTGCTGATTTCTGAAACGCTGTGTGTGTGTGTGCGTGTGTGATTTCTGTGAAGGGACTCGAGTTAAGAGGAAATATTGCAATAGAAGGCATGTGTGTATGGTCGAACCACTTTGGTGTGCTGTTGTATTGTGGGTAATTGTGGGTCAGTGGTTTTTGGTTATTTTGATGCGGCGTTAGAGGCCTTTCACATGGCTTGCATCAACTCGCAAATCCCTTCCTCATATCCATTACACAAATCTAAATCCATTCTCTCCTTTTCTAACAAACATACACACTCTCGCTTGAGCCTCAGTTGGGTTAAAGGGGATATGTAAAGTAAATTACAAAGCAGATTTAGGTGTATTTGCTTGGGTTGCAGTAGATTAGGACAAACAGTGGATGTGCATGGGCCAAATGTCGGGGGGTGTGTACACACTCTTACAAACACACATATAGAGCATGCACAAACCCACTCATACAGTCTTTGGTAAAGGTAAACACAGAGATAGGGATGTTATTTTCTGTACAGGTGTTTGAATTTATGCCAAAAACAAGCATGCAAACTTTATTGGCAAAAACAAGTGCACAGACCTGTTTTGTACACATACACTCTTAGCAGTGCTCAAGCATGCACTGGGCATTGTATACACATAATTCACCCAATACACCTTCTTCCCCTTACCCCCTGGAAAAACTGGCCATGCCCTTCATGCTAATTCCTGCTATTACTTACCTTGTGGCAATGCGAAGAACACATCATCACTTTGTTTCATATTATAAAATATGATGCATTTTAGCTGTAGTTTAACCTAAGTTTGCAGAACCAATATCATATGCATTAATGTACTTGTTTTGGGCCTTAATGCAATGTTAACTAACTATAAACACAAGACACACTCTATTAATGTCTCTCCATCACACACTGCACACTATATGTAGCTGCTCTACTTCCTGGTTTTGAGCTTGTGGACTGGGGGTCAGTAGTGGACACCAGTAAGTGAATGAAGCTCCAGTAGGGGGTCTTTGAACACATGAGGGAAGCTCAGAATTAACCCCAGCAGTCCTGCGGTCAGCAGCAAACTTTGAAATGAAGCAATCTGTCTCCGCTGAGCGGCCCTAGGTCAGCACCCTTCGGCCTGCCAGAAAATAGGCCTTTTATTTGAGCCAGATGTTCAGAAATAAGCAAGGCGGATCCCTGTACTCCCTGTTTCCCTTCATGTCTGTCTTTCTCTCTGCCTTCCTTTGCACTTGGACTCCTTCCTATTTCGCCACTGTATTTTTTTTCTTGATCCCTCCCTCCGCCCCTACTCCTGTCCCATGGTGGCAGAGCACCCAGTGCACTTCTCCAGGAGAGAGAGCTCTAGCCTGGCTGCACGCCCGGGTCTGATCCCCTGCCTGGACGTGGGGACCGCTGGAAGACTGAACAGGTGTTCTCCACTTTTTGATTTCAGTGCATTTGAATTAATCCTGTCAGCTCAGCTGTTAAAACAACTGTCACCCCCAGCTGCTAGTCATTTTAGGCTGGATCTGACACACTCCGCCAGTCTACGGCAGTCGCTGATGACATACACACACTCTCACCGTCTGTTCCCTGGCCCATTGTCACGGCCACAAAGCGATCTGCGCACGCACGTACTTACAGACACATAGGCACAAAGGAAACGCCTCAGCACATCAATTAAATTTAATATAAATATTAAAGCATTGTTTTTTACATAAAGCATTAAAAAAACTGATAAACCATTTAAAAGCAGTGTTCACAACAAGCTTTTTAGACAGGTTAGATTGCCTAATGAGGTTTTTTATCTAGCCATAAAGTCTGATATATTTAGATATTATTTTACATAATAATATTGTAGATTTGTAGCCATCCAAACGTCCACACATATATTTTATCTAAATGAAGAAATATTTCAAATAGTAATAGTCTTTTTAATAAAACAATATTGTTAAGTACTTTAAAGAGGTTTTAAATGTTTTAATTTGAAAACTAATCCTCTTCTTCTCTATTTTTCACCTCTTCTCGCCCTTCTCTCCTCAGAGGTGCTGCATTTCAGAGAGTGTTGTTCCTGTCATTCCCTTGGATCTCTTTCAACCTCTTTTTCTTTCATCCGGATTCACATACCCCTCAGTTAGACACAGGTTACACATTCTGGCAAATCTTTCTCGCACATTTAAATATCTGTTTGTTTCTTTTTAATGCCAAGAGCACAAAAAAAACGCAGTGGGTTAATTACTGGTGGATGATAAATGGATGATGGAGGGAATGTTCCGAAACTTGGGCTTTTTGTTTTTTGCCCTGTCTTCCCTTTGTGCAGTGCCAGTCGAGAGGGAATACTTTTGTTTAAAAATAAATAAATAAATAAATAAATAAATAAATATACTTCAGGTGTGTGAGACATAGGATTCATTAGCTTCATTTAGGGCCAGCGCTCAAACCTAAGTGTGTCAGGTTTTCAGTGTTTTTAAGTGATGAATTCTACTTCAGAGGGTCAGGCCATGTGCTAATCTCCTCATAAGGCTGTTCTCACAAAGAGATAGATGGAACGCAAAGCACAAATGAGCGCTCTTGCACAACAGAATGTATAGTTTGCCATGTGTTTGGAATATTTGCTTACAGGCTTGTGACATTTCAGGGACTTTGGACCCCAGTGTGCACACAGTGGCAGTAGAACAGAGGGAGGCCCTGGATTTAACCCCACTCAGATAAACCTTTTTTCTTTGCTGCATTATAGTAGTTTTCAAACCCTATTTTGTATTGTGTCTGCACACAGGCCCATCAGAATTGCTCAAGGACCCAGCCATTGTTGCTTTTGTTACTTACAAAAAATATTTTTTATATTGCTAATATTGCTTTCAAAATAAAGCAACTCGGTTTCAAACGGTTTCAAAAAACAGCCCTATATTATTGTAAATTCAGACTCTTAAAGGAATAGCTCATCCCCAAAAAACGAAAAAATGCTTACCCTCATGTTGTTCCAAACCAGAATGAGTTTATTTCTTTTGTTGAAATTTGCTAGAATGTTGGTAATGAAATGGTTGACAATATCCAATGACTTCTATATGTTGAAAAATACTATACAGTAAGTATAACTATAAGTCTATACTATAAGTCAAAGAGTACCATCAACTGTCAGGTTACCAATATTCTGTTGATTCTATCAGAAACTGATATAGGTTTAGAACAAGACAGAAGAATTAATAATGGTTGAATTTTAATTTGTTGGTTGAACTATCCCTGTATGTTCAGTAAATGGGCCTTATTATATATAAAAAAATCTGTAAAACTGTTATTAAAGCATAATTGCTATAGAAAACAAACAAAATTTTACTTTAATTTCCATTATGATTATGGAAAAAATGTTTATTTTTAGCTACTGATGACCTCTACAGTGCTGCATTCCAATGCATTTAATAGGTTAACATTATTATGAAAGCACTGTACAAATCAGCACAGTAAGGGTTTAGATAAACTTATTAAGATGAAACAGACTGTCCCATACCCCTGTTGGTGACAACCCAACAGAAATGCTATATATCTTATAAGTGGGAAGCCATTCCCATGACTAAATTTATCAAGTAATCTAAACTGAAACTTGAAAGCTTGTGAATTCACCACTATCCCCCTTCTTGTCCACCTCCCTTCTTCCTGTCCTGCATTTGAAGAGAAAGCAGGAATAGAGATGGAGGATGTGCGGAGTGGTGGGTGCAGGGATCTAACTGGCTTTACCCGGCATGGGCAGCTTCTTAGGAGCTGTTAACAATCACCTAATGGCTCTCACATGGCTACCAATATCTGGGAGCAATGGAGCCCACACAATGCTGACCATTCTTATAGTTAGAGCGTTTTGACCGCCCCAGGCACATAGAGACAACAGCAACAATTAAATCCAGTGTAAATCTGGAATGTGTTCGGGGGGAATACATGCTTTTAAATTCTCTACTTCCTGTTTGCACGGGTCAAACCTTTTTTTCAAAGAGATTTTGTTTATTGATAACCCTATGTTTATGCCTCATCCAAAAGGTGTCCATCACACCAACTCAGAAAATGAAAAACAATGTGAAGACAGACGAAGCAGATTGTAAAATACATAATAACAGTTTTCATCTTCCTGGGCAGTTTGTTATGACAAGAGGTTAAATGGAGATTTCTGAGTGGGCTTGTCTTGTTTTGTTTTGTTCTTTGTATTTTTATTTGCCTTCAAAATGCAAAGCAGCATTATCATGTCAGCATATTCTGCCCGTGTTTGACAGGCCTGTGACAGCTGCTTTCTGAACGCCATAGTACACTTCAACGTGACATACAACAATTGTGATTTTAACAGACACTGCGGCCTCTGTTGTGCGCTTTGACAATGTTTATATATTTATTTTGTTGCTTATTTGTTTATTTTCGACTGTGCTTGTCAATACGTTTCAGTCCATGGTTCATGTGACACCGACTTTACAAGAGCAAGTGTTTGCAACCGTATGCATGTGCGTGTTGCCTCAGTCCTAAGGTTTTTCCTTTTTTCCTGCTGTCCCGCAGTTAATGCATCAGAGACTCAGACGAACACGTTGTATTCTTTTGTTGTCATTTTAAAGTGATGTAATGAAAGCGGGTGGCGGCAGGGCCCCGGGGCTATGACAGCTCTCTGCTGACTGGGCTGCGCGCGAGACACGCTGAAGAGGGGTTATTGCCACGAGACAGATTGAAAGTGTCATTTTCCATTATAGAGCACACGGAGGAAGCACAAATATGCCCTGGCCTACTTTAACAGGATGCCTTTGACAAGAGAAATGTGTGTGCTTGGAGGAGAGGGGAGCCCTGAGCCCAGCCTTAGCCTTTCTTCTGACACACCACAGCACAAGAAATTTCACTGTTGTTGGAATCTGTTCGTAACACAGATGATCCGCTAATAAAGGAATACTCAAAAATGAAAAATCTAGGCCCCTTTATGTTATTTCTAATGCATATGGCTTTGCATATGGATCAAAAAACAAGATATTAAGCAGAATGTCCAGTCTCCTATTTTGCCAGTTAGAAAAGTTCAGTTATTAAAATGGCAATACAAGGCCCTGATTGTATACGGTATTTCAGATGTAAAATTACATGCAATTAGTTATATTTTGGTTTATTATGTCATCCTAATCAGGCTAACTCACATAGCCGCTATTAGAAAGCAGAGCTCATACAGTAACAGTAGCCCACATATGCAATGGCTTGTGTGGCTGCATGAGTGTACGTTCATTAATTTCTACATGTATGTACAATCGCATATACCAGCGAATGCTTGTGTGTGTGCGTATCAGTAGCATGGCTGATACTCAGATGTACGCCAGCCAGATTTGAAGTCTTGGACGTCCTCAGAGAACGTCTTAATTTTCTCAGACTTTCTCACACATCGTGATGGTTTTGCTCACATTCTTCTTCACAATGTCATGCCCTCCACGCAGTTATTTCAATCTGGCAGTGTAAATTTGGCACTGCGCGAGAGGTGCCAGAATAAATTTGGCGGGAGTTTTGGTTCAAATCAAATTGGACATAAGCACCCACAACACCATCTGTCAGAGAAGGATTGCAGATATGTGAAGGGCACAATTCCGTCAGAGATAAACGACTTTTTCAATTTGTAAATCTCACCCTGCAACTTTAGTTGGGAATTATTTTCTATTAATTTATGGAAAATTAATTTATCGTCATCTAAGTGAAGACTAGAGCTGAAGAGCACACTTTGTAGCGCCTGAGGACATCTGCATGTTATTAAATTCAATCAAATATTCAATGTCACGTTTCTATAAGTTGTTTGTAAACCATATTAATGCAAATTCAGTGGGACAGTTCATGCACAAATGGTTTCACAAACAATTTACACACAAATAATGTTCTGCTTGAATGTCATTAATGAAGTTTTGACTTTGACAAACTAAACTGAGGAACAACTATATATAGTTCTGTTTACCTATGATGTCATTGTTTCAAGAAAAAGAATCTTTTTTTACTGTCCAAAAAACCCCAGTACAGATGGAGAGTAAGGGTTTTTTAGGCGCTGTGTTTTTCATTTAATATTTTGTATTAGAAAATTGCGCCTGTTGCCCTGGTGACTGCTCTTGAATGTAAAGGCTGTTTAACATCCTGACCTTTAACTTCAGCTCTGCTCTTTCCATTGACTCCACATGCTTTACACGTTACAACTTCACAGAGCCTCTAAACTCTCACCTTATCTCACTCCATCGCACTCTGTCCCTCCATGTTTCCCTTTTCCTTTCTGCTTGTGCCACCTCTCTGAGGCAGGAGTGTTTTTTGAGGGAAAAGAAGAAAGAGGACTTTCTCCGTGTGTGTGTGTGTGAATGTTTGTACAGAGTGTTGCTAAGCGTTGCCTTTTCCTCCATCGGCACACATAATTGGGACTTTTAGCTTGAATGGCGGCTTTTGATGAGAGATTTGGTCCAATGTTTTTTTTTTTCTTTCTTTCTCAGTGCGTTTCTAAACTCACAGTCTCGCAGTGTCTACTGCACTGGGAGAAAACATGAGCGAGCGCCGATGTTTGAACGTCCTTTAGAAAGAATTTTCAACACAGTCTCTGGGCAAATAACAGCCGTACATAAATTGATCATCAAGGGTGATTATAATCATCTTTTCATTTGACAGGGGAATTCAGGAGCGGAGTTTGCACAGCGTGTTTGTTTCTGTATCGAACTTCTGCTGTTCCCTTTTTAAAATCTCATGAACTTTTTTTTTTAAACTCGACACCCTAAATGAATACTGATCTAGACTGCATTAATTGATTACAATATTTTAGTCACAAAGGCAGTAATTAATTACTAGTTTTGTGATTGAAATCCATCTGTGTGTTTGTATTCACTCTTCACAAAGATCTAAGCGCAGCTGGAGTCCCGTGTGTGTGCGTCTCACGATGGCCATATATACCGCACTGAACTGAAAGTGTGTGATGGTCCTTTCTCCAACCTTAGATAAACTAGCTGGGTGCTTGTATAATTGGTTATTCAATCCTGACCTCTGTGGCGACTGGGAGCTGCTGCAGCGTGTTGCTTTTTGCCAAGAGCAGTCAATGTGGAGCCTGTTCTGGTGCTGCGTGCTGGGCCGGGCCCGAGCCAGGGCCTTTCCTGTGAGCCCTCCCCACCCGCGTGAAGCTGGCGCTGGGACACTGGCCCTTTTGTTGTCCACCGTGGGCCTGGCTCTCCTTGTCTCATTCCCCCTCCGTCTCCCCGCTTTTCTCCACTCCTCCAAAACCAACCCCCGCCCCCTCTTTATTTTCCGAACAAAACATCTCATTGGCTTTGCAAATATGAGATAATTGGAAAAATGGAGTTGGCCGGGCTGAGTCAGAACGTTTTGGGCAAAAAATAGCATCGCAATGATGAGGCATAGAGAAACAGAGAAAGGGTGATGAAATTGTTTGTGAAGTATGGAGCCTGGGCCGCCCTAAGTTGGATCAGGGTGCGTGAAGATTAAAAGTGTGCATAGTGGTGGCACATCTTGAGTGGTTCTTCCACGCTTCTGGGCCAGGTGGCTGGACATCTTGGCTTTGGTTCTGCCCAGCTGCTGGAGTCCTCTGGAGCCACTGAACTTTAATAATGCACCATAATTCACCTATTATTGTCAGATTAACTTTTCCTCTCCCATGTTGGCATGGCTGGTGTGTTGAGTTTGTGATCTCATATTCGCTTAAAAGATGAGTGTGTGCAGCTGACGTGCTTGTTTGTCAGATCTGTCTGCTGAACATCCTGTTCTCGACACAAATAGAGATGTATGAGTAGGGATGGATTAGTATGGTTGTTCCAGGAGTTTTTAAAATTGGGTCCAGTTATCATACAAAACAAATGCGCACTGATCATAAAAATGTCCGATTTTCACTCCTTCCTTAACACATCTCTTCTAACATTTTATTATTATTAATTTTATTGTAATAAATATATTATATTCAAAGTTTGGCTCCCTCCGATAGTGTCATTACAAGGAATTAATGCTTTCTGTGATTGTTACAGACATTCTCTTTCAATCACGTTATGTTTAATTGAAAAATCTTTGCACACACACTCTATCTCTCAAAGACCCCCTTTTTGTGTGTTTTTCCAACAGTCACACTGTTCTCTTTCTGCTGTTCCCCTCAGGCTGTGCTAGTCCCACCAAAAATGTGCTCCCCACCTCGTAAGGGCGCATACGCAGGGTTCCACCCAGCTGCCACAAACTAAACCCCTTAGCGTTAATGCAGAAAAGCTGTGCTGCTGTATTGGGAGTATACTAACGGGACCAGTCCCAAATGTTTCTTAATTTCATTCTGCCTCTCTTATATGTATATTTACACATTTTAATGCATTTACTAAGAAAACACTGTATTTAAAACTTTTAGATATTATTAATTTTGAGTATTAACTTTATTTAGGAGAGATAACTGATATAAGCAATTTGTTACTAATTTACTACGGTCAGCATTGATCTTTGATTGAGAATTCTGAAACTCTTAAGCAAATTTTTTAAGATTATTGAAGTATTTTTTATTGATAAACTATAAAAGTCTCAATTTATTCTGTTTAACCTCACTTTTATTGTATGTAGTAGTAACAATAGAGATATTTCAAAGTTCTCAATTGTGATTTTCCAGCATGTGTCTCATTTCATTTTGAAAATCTAGAAGCAGCCTCACATGCTAAACTGAGAGGTGCTTCTATCAAAGGCCCTCACAAAAGGGCACCACCGCAACAGTCCTTTTCTTCCCAAACCATAAGAGAGGATGAAGAACGAGATCAAGACGGGAGCTGCCACAAAAGACAGATACATCAGCATATCTGCTTCCCTTCTCTGTCCATTTTGCAGTAAACGATTGCACAGATCCCCGCTGCGGGCTGTCACATAAAAGAGGGCTTTCTATTTTTATTAATAGTTAAAGTGAAGGAGCTGTCAGCAGGGACAATAGCGGCCATGTTAATAAATAAAAATAATAACTATTACAGTGCCGTGGTGAGAGAGAGGGAGAAAGTGACATACTGAGATAGAGAGCGAGAGAGAACAGGCAGGGGGGATAGACGGAGTGGCCATTTGTTGAAACCTTTCGCTTGTCAAAGCTCTCGGGCTTAAAAGCCTCTGTCATTGTTACGCACAGATGCCAGAATAGAGGAGAGAGAGAGCGGGCTGAGGCCTAATAACACCTGTTGGGGTGACAGTGAGACAGCTGTCAGTAGAAACAGCAGCACTGAAGGTGATTGGCTAAGTGGTGAAGGAGTGTGTCCACAAACCAAAGACTGTGTTTGTTACAAGCCCGAAACTGTCAAACTTTGAAGTCCAGAAACAAGATCAGAAACATTGGGGAGATTTACATAATCCAGAGAGGCAAGACAAAAGTCAAACTTTGAATTGCAGATGTGCCACTGAAGAAGTTTGACTATTAATCAGACTTTAAATACTTGGAAAGTCTTCTTCTGCTAGTCTTTGAGTGTACAAGTGTGTGCCACCTACCTGAGGCCCGTACAGTCTATCAGTCGCAAAGACACAGGTTAGTGCTCAGTGATCTCCAGCTCAATTGGTAATGGTGCCACCTGGTGTTTTTACATTAATGTAGACGTGTTTAAGCATGTGTGGATATTATTATTATTTATTTTTAAATTTTTTGCTGTTGGGAGATTTTAAATATTAAATTTTGAATGAGATGTTTTTACAAGTTTATTATAAAAAGTTATATGGAATTGAGTCCATGACCTTCAAGTTGCAAATGTCATGATTTATTATGAGCTAAAAGAATGAAAAGAATGAATGATGATTGAACAGAAAGAAATATAAAATTACTATTGAATATATAGTTCAATTGTATGTGCATTTCTGCTTTTTCTACTGTAGGATTTACTGATTAAGATTTAGACATGAAGCTGAGGCAGTTGAATGCATGCAGAATGACAAGAAAATATTTGTAAAAATCTACAGAAAGGAATTGAATTGCAATGGAATGTAAAGCTTGTGTGTCTGCCTGTGTACGTGTTTTTTTGATTAGTGTGAATTTGTATATTCCACCAGGTTACGTGATTAAGGTGTGAATCTGATGAAATACATCAAAAATTGAAAGAAACTATCACATGAAATGAAATGGGGTTCAAATACATGACCTTGCACCTGCTTAACTATTTGAGCTATAACATGCAAAATGGCAACAAATAATAATAAAAACAAATGAAAAAGAAAAGCGCAATTGTATGTGAAGTTTGTGTGTATTTTTATACATTTTAATGCCCTTAATTTAACTATTAAGATGTAAATATGAATAAAAAAGATTACAGAAGGTAGTTTATCATAAATGAATGTGGAAAGGAGCCCATGAACTTATATTTGCAAGCATCATATTTTACTATTTGAGCAACAGGATGTTAAATGAAAAACAGGATAAAAATAAAACATAAAGGAAATCACAACTAAACAAAGTTTGTGAGTATGTGTGTGTGTGTGTGTTTGTGTAGTTTCCCAGGCCACTAAAATACAGACTGCTGTCATTTACCACAAACACACACCTTGTATTTCTCTTTGTGTCTCTCTCTGCCTCTCATTTTGTTTCATATCACAGTTAATTGTTGTGATAGTGATGCAGGTACTAGTGTGTTTGTGTGTGTGTATTAGAATACAGGGGGGTGTTGAGAGTTGTTGTAATTTTCCTCTCTCTCCCTCTCTCTCTCTGGTTTGAGACGTCCGTCCTTGGCAGGTTAGTAATTAGCGTGTAGGGTGGAGGGGTTAGCGGGTCTGCGGGGTGTATTAGAAAAACAAAGCGCACAGCCTCGATAATGTGTCCATTGTACCCGGTGCATTAAGAGCCTCTTTGTGTTAGCTGGAGCATAGGGCTAATGATTGGCTAACAGCAGGTGAGGAAGCCGCTCAACTCTCCCTCTCTCTGTCTTTCTCTCTCCTTCTCTCTCTCCATCCTCTCTTCCTCCTGCCCTACTGTTGGTGCCATTAGAGAGACGGGCCTTTATTACAGCAAATGGACTTTAAATGAGCTATATTGTGATGTTGCCTGCCTGTGGTAATTCTCTCTCTTTCTGTCTCTCTCCCCTCCAGAGGCCCCCAGTATTGAGAGGCTGTTGTCTAAAGACTGGAAGGACAAGCTATTGGCCATGGGTTCTGGCAACTTTGGAGAGATCAAAGGTAAACCAAAAACTTGTTCATGTGACCTCTGAGCTTATGCATGTTTGTGTTCTGCCACTGATATATCTGTTGCTTATCTTTTTAATGGTACGAAACCGAAGCAATCATACCATTTCAATCAACAATTTGATCAGAAGAGCTGCTTTTTTGGCTTGTGTTTCAAGTTGAACCTACAGTATGATCATAGTTTTAAGTATATGCATAAAATGTCACCGTAGACATCTTCAAGCAATCAGAGAGCGCAGTTATGCAAATCCACGTAGTGCTACCCTCTTCGTCTGCCCCAGTTAATGATCTGCTGGGGTGACTTGCTAAGCAACAGCCTCGCTCATGTTAGCACGGTTAATGATACATCCTGTTAGGTCACTCAGCTGTAGCGATAACACTCTCCACTGTCACTTTAACAAGCCTCCATACACCTTCCTTGCGCTTGCAGCGTGTTCATGAGGCTAACTCGGGAGTAAATGTACTTCATTAAGTGGCTCAGAAATATTTAATCAAATGAAGCTTGTTCACACTCCTGGAGCACAAAAGGGAACGCCATTGATCAAGCTGTCGGTGCGGTAACCCCACTGTGATGACATTTCAGCAAGAGAGCATCCCTGCCACGACCACCAATGACTAGTGGTTGCAGAGGGCCTTCCCCACACTGCCCTCTCTCTCTGTGTGTGTGTGTGTACCCTTTAAGATAAGAGCAGGCACACAAAAGTGTATGAGCATGTCATTTTGAATTATGTGAAGTAAACAAGGTTTTTAAAATAGTCCTGATAGCAAACAAGCAAAAGTCTACACATTATAGCCAATCAGGAACAAATTTCATGGCCGTTGGATCATTTTGTTAATTACATTTTCTTTGGGATTGTGATTTGGTAGAAGGATGTGTCATTGTTAGCATTACAAATGACGATAACTGTCACTCCAGTTAGAAACAATCAAGCACAAAAATGTTTATAAAATGTCATTGCTGAAAGCAAATTCATTACAAGATGTAGATATATTCCCTGATATGGTGATACGAACATATATATAATGAATGTTTATGTACTGAATGAAGCGCTGTACTGACAGACATTAAAGATGAGATCTATTATTTTAATAGAAAACTGTACTTTAAAAAGTCAACTAAAAGTAGTATACAGTAATCAACAGCCTACATTAACCACACAGGAGATGATTACAGAACGAAAAAGATTGAAAGAGAGAAGAAAGATGGAATGAATAGTGGTAATGGACAATAAGAGCCTCGGGCTAAGCTCTTTCTCTCCTCCTCTCCCTCATGTAACACAGCACTGTGCTGCTTTAGGGATTTATCTTTTAAGCCCAGTCATTAATTAGCAGTGAGAGCTGCTTGACAGGTATTACATTGTTACAAATTGGTTAATTACTGTGGTTTGTGACATGAGGCAAGTCAGTAAAGGCAGCCTTAGGATGTTTAGAGAGAGAGGAAACCACTTATTGATCCAAAGCTGAACTTTCAGTAGCCGAGGTAAAAAGCCTTCGGTTGTGATTGATGAGGCTGGTCTGTTTTCTTATGTGTGTGTATAAACACCTTCTGTCAACCCTAGTCTTAGTGCATCCAGAGTATATTATGTCAAAGGTTCGGTTTAGTAAGTGAATCTTACTGAGAGTCTTACTGAGTTTGGGACGCACAAAGCATCTTATTGAATCTAGTTGGTAGTTTGTCTGACTAGTTGTTTTAGGGGCATGTCCAATAACAATGCTAAGATGCATTCTCAATGGATTCTTTAGGGTTCATCCATGTGGTCAAAAAAATCTGGACCGAGCACAGGGGTCACAATACATCATTTAAATGTGTAATTAAAGTGTAATATGTTAATGTGTAATTAGTCGGCAGCTAGCTCTCTGCAACTTTCATGTGGTCGCCCACTGAGGCTAAGCAGGGCTGCGCTTCGTCAGTACCTGCATGGAAGACCACAAGAGAAAGCTAGGTTGCTGCCGGAAGTGGTGTTAGTGAGACCAGCAGGGGCTGCTCAACCTGTGGTCTGTGTGGGTTCTAACGCCCCAGTATTTCGGATGAGATGTTAAATAAAGTTTCTGACTCTGTGGTCGTTAAAATCTCAAGATGTACTTCAAAGAATTTGCCCACTGTCTATTACGGCCTCCTAACCATCCCCATATTACTCTGTCTCCTCTCCACCAATCAGCTGGTGTGTGGTGTGCGGTCTGGGGCAATATGGCTGCCATCGCGTCATCCAGATGGATGCTGCACACTGGTGGATGAGGTGATCCACCCCCCCCCCCCCCCCACCACCACCACCAAAAAATGTGTAAAGCGCTTTGAGTGACCAAAAAAGTGTATAATATAAAATACACTTATAATACACCTATATAAATGTAAGGAACTATTTTTATTATTAATGTATTCTAACTAGGGTTGACAATAATAAAAATCTTTTTTTTCTGTTAGCCCAAACAAGAAACAAGAAATTATTTGCATGACACTTTTGATGATAATATCTAAATGAACCTTCAAAGCATCAAGTTTAAAGAATTTTTATAGTATTAAATACTAAAAATATATCAATAAACATATCTATTTAAACCATTGAGATCCAGTCCTAGTATGAGCAACAGGGTCTCCGAAAGAAAGCAGGAAAGAAAGATCGCTTTGATGCCTTCTTTCTCTGGAAGACTCGTCACTTTTCACACAAGGCCCTCCCTTGTCCCAGGCCGGCTCACATGCACACCCTCTTGTGAAAGCCCAGTCTGGGAGCTGTTAAAGGGAGCTGCAGGTTTATTTTTCCAACTGGCCAACTGTGACAGTTGCCTTTATTGTGCATTGTTGAGTCTGTGTGTGTGTGTTTGTGAAGGGGTTACAAATGGAGCCTACTCTCACCTTCCTGCCAGGGCAAAGGGTCAGGTCAGCTGCTATGACTCCCTTCTTTCTCTAGCTTTCTTCATCATCTGTTTTTCCCTGGTGTGGAATGTGGCCCCTCAGAAGGTAGAGACCGAGAACAATGGGTGATTGTGGGGCCTTGCAGACGTGTGTCTGTGTGTGTGTGTTTTAGCACAGATATATGACCTCAGACACACAATTGCACACATATGAACTCATTAACAGGCGTGCTCATTTGGACATTTGAACGCTTTAGGGGTTTAGTGCACTCAAACACACACACAATTTTTGATTGGTGGTAGTCTGGGGTAATACCACAGTGCAACGACATCCTGTTGAGTGATTTAGTCTTCCCCTCCTGCAGTCTGCTCTGGGGCTGCTCGTATGTCAGAGCGTTCTCAGCTTTAGTTCGAGGTCGGAGGTCAGCTCATGCTAAATGTGTAGCGAAGGCTAGGTAAACATCAGGGTGATAGCACATCTCGGGAGGAGCACATCTGGCCACAATGCTTCCTGGACTAGCTCTTTGACCTGCGGCCTGTGTCCTTTAACCCTTGCAGGCACCCCGGACAGCCTGGCGGAGAAAGAGCGGCAGTTGATGGGGATGATCACGCAGCTCAGCAGTCTCCGAGAGCAGTTACTGGCTGCCCACGAGGAGCAGAAGAAACTGGCCGCTTCACAGATTGAAAAACAACGCCAGCAAATGGAGTTAGCAAAACAGCAACAGGACCAGGTCAGCAAATATTTACCATGTTCGTCATGCGCATGTCTCACTAGTTATATTCAATTTTATACAAACTTTTTCCAATGAAGCCAAATAACAATGTCCAGAAGGTAAGGTAGGCTGATTGTATTTATGTAATATATAGGCATTAACCAAGCACAATGCAATAAAACAAAAGGCTTGGTGTTGCGCCCAATGAAGTCTCAGTGGTCGAAAATCCTGTTCCACTTAGCGAAGTATAAACCAACAATTGGGTTCTGATAGGCAAGTAAGAACGTGTTCTGTAAATACGTCACTTAGCAATGCATTTTACTGTTAAAAGGACAGAAAGAAAATTAATCTGAAACTTGTCTTAAAAGTAACAGACATTTTTAAAGTTGACTCCTCATGATAGGTTCTGGATTCTCTTGACCTCTATAGTAATTTTTAAGTCAGAGTACAGAACACAGACCAATGTTATCTGTGCATCTAATGCTGGTATTTAATACATTACGGGGACCTTAAACCTTATTTTTTAGAAATATTTCCTCTTTTGGTCCCCATGAAGAAAATGGCTCAGAAATAACCCAGATTTAAATATTTTGAAAATGTAAATCTGTATAATATTTTAGGGAGGGTTATGTTTAAGGATATGGTTGGGGGGAGATGTGTGTTTGCATATATTTAGGAAATGTATGGTGTGTAAGATTCTCCACTTTGAACCAAATTCATACAGAAACCTTCTGTTCTCTCCATCCCGCTTGTAAGTGTATGAGAAACATTTAGGTCCCCTCCAGCACACAAGCAGGAGACTAAAGGTGTTTGCATACAGAAGAGAGTGCTTCAGCTTTGTTGTGTGCATAGTTGCTTCTGGGGAGCTTAGTTTTACAAAAGAAAACAGATCTGTATTAACACACTCTTACACACCCCTGTACACACACATGCACATACACACGCACACAACGCTCCAGGACTAGGCGCCACTCCTGGGCAAATATGTTTGAAATACAAAAACACACCCAAGAGTTTCAAACAGTTTACCATCAACAATACACTCATCCCTATCCCTATCTACACAAATAATGTTCTCTATTATTGGAAAAGAGTTTGACATGTTTGACAGTTTGACATGTTCTGTCCACAGATTGCACGACAACAGCAGCAACTTCTGCAGCAACAACACAAAATCAACCTCCTGCAGCAACAGATCCAGGTGAGTCTTTATATATAAACAGTATGTGCATGTCCACTTTTAGGCCTGTATACACGTTTGCACTTATGCTTTTGAGCGCACATGTTTATGAACTGTCACAATGTGAGTGTCTTGTCATCACGACTGTGGGGTTTCATGACAATCAAACATTTCAGTCCGCCAGTCAGCAATCAACCCCCCCTCATCAAATCACAAATGTAAGAGTGGAGCTTATATTTACTGTCCATTCTTGCAGTTCTTTTTCTGAAACAATCAAAATGTAACTACACAAGAACAAAGAATCATGAAGCTGCTCTCTGAAATACTGTACAATTAAATTGAATGCAACACTGAATGCATTATGACATCTCATTGGAAAATATTTAAAGATTAGAAAACTTACTGTGGGTTTACTGCAGCTCAGGGCATACAGGATGTACGTGATTCTTAAAATGTAAGTCAATGGCTACTGTCACTTTGTAATTCATCAGGCAAAATTCAATTAACACCAGTGTCTTCTGATGATAACGATGAAACGATAGGTCTGTGGAAGAAAACTGAACACACAACGGCTACTTGCTATATTTCAATTAATAGTTTTGCCTAAAAGAACACATGGGTAGAGTCCTGCTGGCTGGTAAGGGAGCTTGTGGAAACTGAACACAGACACTTTTTTGATGGGTTTGTCCCAGCTGACTTATACATGGGGCAGAGAAACACTGGCCTGCTTTGTGTGTGCAGGTGTGAAGCGAATAAAGTCTTTGTGTGCAAAAGGAGATGAGATGAGTCTAATTTGGTTGATAAAATGAGACTTAGCCTTGAGAGGGACTCCGGCAGTTTTGGCCAGGAAGCCACATCACACTGAGACTATTCACACACGCATACACAGATCAGTCCCGTCCGCTGGACCCCTGCCATTCTTTTTAGTGCCTGGCTGTGTGTGTGTGTTGCAGCTGTGGTTGTTCCGTGTGTGCATGTTCATACTATCCAGCTTAGTCTGAACATGCGTATGTTAGAATTATCTGTGTCTATTTCAAAATCCTCCCCAGCTCATGTCTGTGTATGTGTCAGTAGCAGCTGTGTGTGCGTCTGTCCCCAAAACACGTCCGCTTGGGTTTCTCTAGCCCCACTCTTCACTCAGAGAAACAAAGCTTCTTTTTCCCATGACTTTGCAACCTTTTCCCAAACAAGCACTTCTCCATTCAGCCCAGTGGAACAATAGTTTCTCACAGTCAACGCGGAGGCAGTGGAGGGGGGTGAGAGGAGGAGACCCTTGTTATGGGCCAATCATATATTAGCCCAATATCACCTCCTAAAACACACACATTTGATTTGTGTGTAGCATACAGGCCACTAACATACTCTGAGCAAACACTTGCTTCATGTCTGAACTCTGAGTTTTACAAGATATTACTAAGGTCAGTATCCAAATTCCATGTTCAAAGGAAAATAAGATAAAATAAAATATTTAACTTCCATGTTCCCGCCCTTATTTTTATTTATTTATTGGATGACATAATGGGCATCACGGTGGCGCAGTGGGTAGCATTATCGCCTCACAGCAAGAAGGTCACTGTTTCGAGCCCTGGCTGGGTCAGTTGGCATTTCTGTGTGGAGTTTGCATGTTCTCCCTGTGTTGGCGTGGGTTTCCTCTGGGTGCTCCGGTTTCCCCCACAGTCTAAAGACATGCGGTACAGGGGAATTGAATAAGCTAAATTTTCCGTAGTGTATGAGTGTGAATGCAAAAGTGTATGGATGCTTCCCAGTGTTGGGTTGTGGCTGGAAGCGTATCCGCTGCGTAAAACATGATAAGTTGGCGGTTTATTCCGCTGTGGCGACCCCTGATTAATAAAGGGTCTAAGCTGAAAAGAAAATGAATGTATGACATTACCTTTTTGCCATCTTTTACCCTCATCAAAATTGGTTCACACAGATACGCATCACATTAAATAAGTCAAACGGATTGCTGTTTCATGTTGACTTTTGAGTTTCAATGGAATTCTGCTCCTGTGGCGCATTGAAAACTCCTTGAAGAGTTACTTCTCTGCAGAAATATGCACACAGTTAACACATATATACCTCTCAGTGTGGGGCCACTTCTTTAGGCTCTTGGGGGTAACATCTACACACTCTTTCCTTCTTATTAAAGCGTCTTCTCTCAGGACCCCTCACGGGGCCTTAACAGGACTCCTGACTGTTATCCAACCAGAAACACAGGCTTCTTTGGATGAAAGAATACACCTGCCGAGAAGCTTGAGGCACACACGCAGAAGCATGAGGCATGAAATGCAATACATATAATGCATTTCCATGCTTAACGACAGGTGTAATGTTGAAAAAAACCTGTGGGTGCTGTGGCTGTGAGCTGCCCACTGGTACAACCTCATTCTGAGCTCCGCCGTACTCCAACACTTTCCCGCTTCACTTTTCTCTCATTAGCAGCCTCCTTTCAGCACACCTCCTCCGGCTCTGCGGGACTTCGCACTGGTGTTAGAAAATTTCCACTACGTAGCGCACGGGCCGAGATGAGGATTCTCTGCTGTCAAAGTGTCAGTTACCGCGGGTAGCCAGACCTCCCATGTGGAGATGTTTTTGCTGGCTAATTTGATGTATAACTATGGCCATTTAGCACAATGGCATAAGCCACACCAAACAAAACAAGCATGGCTGTCGGCTTTTTTTTTTTAAAGCTTTCTAACTAATTTAAGACACGATGGCGACACAAACCGGTGACTGCTTGTAAAACATGTATTAGAGTCAACCTCCATTTCAGGAAAACTAACCTAATAAAGAACTACTGCGGTAGCTTATACATGTCAAACACTGCATGATCACTTCCTAACTCAATCATACTCATTTGCTGAGTGCCTGTGCCTCCTTGAGATTGTAAATCCATTTTCCCACGGAATGAGAGTTAAAAAGAAGGTTGAGGAGAAAAAAGACAACAGAAGCGTTAGACCAGGTCCTGTGCACAGGAGCGGCTAACCCAATTGGGTGTGTAATTGTTTAATTTGTCTCATTACACCTAAATGAATGTAATTGGTGTTTTTCCTGCATGAAGTGGCTGCACTGGTTGTGTGAACTGGGCTTTGTGCAGCACCGTGGATGATGGTAGGGACTATGAGGCAGGGGGTTTCCCAACACATGTTCCCAATTTATATGAGCACTATTCCAGGCAGCATTTGAGAGTTTTTAACTTATTAATGTATTTTCTGCCTAATTGGTATTATAATCTGTTTATAAAAATATTTGATTGCACCTTTGGTTTGAACAATTTCAGGATAATCAACCTAAAAAATAACTTGAATTTGGTTTTGTAAAAGCTTTAAACCAGATGATTCAACTTAATTAGACAGATAAAATTGAAGAAATGGTAGCCCTGCATAGCTCCCAAAAATTTGCAGTTGACAGAAAATAAGGAATATTTGTTTCTGATTTTATGTCTGTTCAGTTTTCCTAGAAAGAAAACAGCTAGGGGGTGAGACAGAATAATAATGTGCACAACAGACATATCTAACATGCTTATTCAGTTCTTCTAAGTAAATGTTTGCCATAGGATCAACAAGAAATTCACCAAAACAAAGAATGATGAAGGAAAAAAGCAGAGAAAAGTGTTACATGCTCAACAAGGAAGCCAAAATGAGAGAAATTAACATATCCAAAATGTTATACATTTCCATGTCCACCTCTACATCCTTTCCAACCATAGAACAACTGTGTTTTACTTAAGTGACTGGCCTTGAGCAGCATATAACAGCCTGTTGTATACCCATATATGCGTGTCTTCATGTGTTTGAGAGTGTGGGGAAGGCTTCTCTCAGCCCGGTGGTTGGCAGCTAATGGGAGCTATTTGAGGAAGGACACACAGGCAGAGGAGCAGATGGGCGCTGCGTTATGCCCACCTACAGCGGGCGGCTGACGCACCTCCTGCACTCACACCTAATGGGGGCCTAATAAAAGGCTGGCTGTGCAGACACAGGCTCGCCACTCAATTTCATTAGCTGCTAATCAGCCAAAGGTGCCCTTGGCTCACGGAAAAGGGCCGTTCACTGGAAAAAAATGAGAGGCATACTTGGAAAAAAAAGAACGAAGGCCATGAGTGAGAAAATGGACATGCGTTAGCTATTTGAAAAAGCAGGGCTGTTGTTTTGGTGTGATCTCAAAATGCCATATTTGTCTGGATGCTGCGATCAGGCATGGAGAAGAGATCAGACGTTAGGGTTGATATAAGTCATGTGACCTCAAAGCAACTGAACTGGTCTAGACTTTAAAAACTCCACCCCTTTTACCTCAAGCAAAGTGCAACAGTCATGTTCTGACTTTAACATTTTTTTCTGTGGTGTTTGTATGAAGACAATGTGAAAAGACAAACTAACAGTGAGAGATGAGATTAGCTAGTATAATCCTAAAGCGAGCTCCGCTTTGGATGCAAATGTTCATGGGAATAAATATTAATAACAGTCATATAATAGCATATATAATATAAAAATAAATGTATATTGCATTTTATACATATAATTGTTTTTAATAAATATTATATATAAGAACTTAAGTACTTGCAGAATTCAAGACCTAATGCTGTAAACACAGACACTGTTTGTCCTATTAGGACCCTGATAACACACATCCTGAGTTGTGAATTAACAACTTTTGTGCAAAGAGGGCAACTTTGACAGGTTTTGACTGTCAATATTTAATCAGGTGTAGATACTTAAAAAAGAGAGATAGGAATTATATTTATATATGCAAAGGCTGACTGTCCACGCATTTGATCTCAATTGTATCCACCAGAGAGAGTCCTTTCACACCGATTCCTCCAGCAGAATTGCAGTCATCACAGCCACACTGTAAAAGTTAATGGCCTATGCCTACATCCACGAGGCTAATATTAAGTGACAGTCTGCAAGTATAGTGTGAGTGTGCTAACGCTGCTATCCAGGCACAAATTAATTATTAGTTATATGGCTATGTGTCCCCTCTTCAGCGCGAGGTCACTGAGGCCCGCCTTTAATTGCCGGAGCATATGGCTTGAAACAGATTTTAGCAGCGAGACTCGTTTTTTAACCACCGTTCTTGCGCGCGTTCTCAGATGTGAGCCATATTGTCAATGCTGGCAGCTATTGTTTCACTCATTTACTTCTTAGAGCAAATTACTCCCTAATAATAGCTCTACCTTAGAGTTTTTCTCTCCTCTGTGCCAGCAAACCTGTTCACACTGCATATGTTAATTATCTGCACATCTTCATTATGTTCAAAAAGCTTTAGGTTCAAGCTGTGCCGCCTGGCGAGAGACTCTGACTCAGTTTGGTGCCAACTTTCTACTTTTTCCCTTTCTGTTTATTTCTTTCAACATTTTTTTTCTTCCTCTCTTTCACTTTCGTTTCATACTCTGTTCATATTAACAGCGAAAGTAATAAAGTTTGTCAAGCTGTTATGTTACCTATTAGATGCGTTTATTACCCTTCCACTATCTATTTTTCTTAAGGCTAAATAGAGGTATTTTAAAGATTATGATTGTAACTTGCAACCAGCGTTATCTTTTTGTTCTTAGATGTAAATTCTAAAATCTGTTTAGACCCAATCATCTGACAAACTTCTCTGCATTTCAAAGCTTTTCAAGTAAGCCATTCCTGTGACCAGAGAGTTCAAAGAGCCAGTATGGAATCTCATATCCAGCTGTTGTTTGATTAATAGAGCTTTATAGACCTGGCAGCTGCAGTTGACACTTTTGTTGTAAGCATTTAGGAATATTCTATAGTTACAACCAAAACAAAAAGCACTTAACCTGGGCTTATTGTCATCCTAAAACCTGCCACTAGTCATGCAGATATCTAAATATGAACATTAACCCAGAGTTTATGAATATATAGTGACAAACAGCACTTTATTAACACCCAGGATTATTGTACACCCTGAGTGAAGCATTATGAAATAATTTAATCCAGCATTATAATTACCTGGGGTTTAAAATGAGCTGTGGTTTATTTAATGTGTGAAACACCTTGTAGTGTTTTCCCTAACCCTTGGTTAAAAAAGTCCTTTATTTTTTAAAAAAATCATGTGATCATGGCTTCATGCAATGTGAGAGATGCTCTGCAAGTAATGCTAAACATTCATGACCTTTAATTTACATCATCTTTGAAAGTGACTATAAAGTTTAGTCCTATTGTTTTCTAAATAATGATACCTGTCAACTGGATGCATCAATCTGCATTAACTAGTCTGAAAAATTCAATATCAGCCTCACCTACTCTGCGTGGGTAATGCCATTTGCTACGTTGATTGAATAGAGAACAGCATGACAGTGTTTTGAATGCTTTGAGGAGATCCACGAGCCTCTAATTCCATATGCACCCATACACACTTGCTTGCACATCTATGCATTTAAGGGAAGAGCGTGTGCTTAAAATTTGCCACAAAAACACTCCATGCTCAAAACCACTGGAGAACACAAACACACGTGCATGTTGGCTATTGTGACCACAGTCTCTTAGCACACAATGAGGTGATGAAGGCAGAACCAGAGGAGTATATATGCAATTAGGACTAGAAGTTAGAGCTAAACTTGCCCATGGGGGGCTCATGTTGAAATGCAACAATAAAACTCCACTGCCTCCTGATCTGGGAACAGGAGGCCTGCGATTTGTGGTTAACCAAAATGAAGGAATGATTGCTCTGTGGTTGTCATTCAGAAAACCTCAGACATGCTACTGAGACTAAAGAGATAGAAGAGTAAAATAATAGCTTTTTAGACTTTCATCTTAACATGTAACTGCTGTGATAAAGGCTTCCTCTCCTCTAAGAGAATGTCACTTGTCTATATACAGTATTGTCACTTTTGTAGTTTTTGTTTTTTCTTGTCAGAAGAACCATCTGTCCTCTTCTTCTTTGGGCCTGTGTGTCTCAAGCCTCTCCCTTTGCCAAAGTCTCTGGCTTGTGTTTTTCCCCTTCTTTCCTCCCTTTTTTAAATCCTGAAAACCTTGTGAAGTGGTGTGGCGAGGTGCCGAGCATGGTGCTCTGCAGAGATGGAGGCCAGCTGTTGCCAGAATGTGAAGAAGCTCCTTCACATGACAATAATCAAGGGGACCAACTATCCCAAGAGCCACCTATCCATACCTAACTTGTTCTTGGGTGACAGTTACTGTACAAGCACAGTGTTTAAACTTGTCCAAGGAATAAACCGGCTAATTAGGGGCTTAATGTAGCCAAACATAAAGTATGGTCAGCTAGAGAAATCATTAATTTAGACAGGAAGTCTAATCAACATGTAAAACGGCCAACCATCGCTCTTTCAGTGTCTGTTCAACCCTTTAGCTGAAGAAACTTTAACAGATTTTGACCCACTTTATATATAGCATCAGGTGGTTAGTGGTTTAACTGTGCTGTCAGAAGGTGATACTAGGACTTTGGTTGATCAGACTTCTTTACTGTTATGGCTATCATTGTTTATTTGATGTTTTTTTTTGTGCCTATTGTGTTAATTGTTGTCTCTCTATCTCTCCAGCAGGTCCAGGGTCAGTTGCCTCCGCTGATGATTCCAGTGTTCCCTCCAGATCAGAGAACTTTGGCGGCCGCTGCAGCACAACAAGGATTTCTACTTCCTCCTGGATTCAACTACAAACCAGGATGCAGTAAGTATTAAAGCATCCTTTTATTAAAATGAAAGACTTTAGTTCAGTTCATTGTTCACACTAGAGATTTTAAACCAGATTGCTGAAAGCGGAGTCTTCAACCCAATGTTGGGCAGCATCTCCCTCCTGTCTGGTGTGTTATTAAGATCAGCCAACAGCACCGATGCCCGTCATCTCACGCACATGACAGACTCTGAGACTAGACAAACTCGCTTGCTTTTGTGTCTGTGTATTTCTTGTTCAAAAGTAGGAACAGGAAAAAAAAAAGAAAACTTCCTCTGGGGTTTGTGTTTTTGGCCGTAGCAGTCCAACTGTGAAGCAATGTGTTGTTTACCGCGAGAAACGAGGCGGCAAGTGCCAGCAGCGCAGCAGCAGAACGCTCGCGCTCTCACGGGGGGGTAGAGTGACCTGCCCCAGGTTTCTTCATATTAACACGGGCGGCCGCCAGAACACGCGTCCAATACGCCTCGCACACGCCTCCAACTCCTATCCAACTGTATGCAGGCACACACACATTGCATAGATCACACACATATACACACACATAAACGTACATCTCCCTTGTGAGACTGATCGGTCCGCATCTCCAGCTCCGCCCACTGAGCTTCACAGTTTCCCAAACAAGTCCCCCCACCCTCTTCCTCCTCCCAATGGCCCCCCTCCCTCTCAGCCATACACCCTCTATTTCAATTACAGCCAGCAGCACCATCAAACCCTGCCCAATATTTCAATTACGCATGTCATTTAGTTACGATTACAGTGCCTACTCACGAGGGAGGAAGCTGTCATTTGAACCCTTAAAACCAGAGCGGAAAAAAAGAGGGATGAAATCCCTCTGGTCGCAGGGTCTGTACTAAGGGGACACTGGTTCCCACCCATTGCTCCCCGGAGCCAGGCCACGGATCTCTTCCAGTCAGTCTGAAGATGCTGCCTTCTCGCCAATAGCAACATGTTTGCTTTCCTTTAGTTTTGCTCTTTTGTTACAGCTGTACCCGGGAGAGACATAAAATAGCTGGAATATTTGTGTTTGTTTATAGACTGAGAGAATGACAAGAAAAAAAGACAAAACATACACATCTCACCAGAATAAATCCTTGAACTGGGTCCAGGGCAATCTTTAACCTAGCGGATGAGTATTTTTGAAGGGGGAAGGGAAGCAGAATATGGGAAAAAAGTTTTGGGCCATCTGATAGCAGCGTCTGGTTTATTGCTTACTGAGACAAGGTCTGACTTTCTCCTTAAACCCCTTGTATGGATGCTTTTAAAGTTGCTAACAATATCCAAAAGAAGATCCAAATACAATAACATTCAAATAATTTACAGTTAAATTTTAGTTGCCTAAGCAATAAAGCAATTATTGAAAATAATAAATGCTATATTTACTTTATAATCTGACCAGAGAGACACAGCAAAAGTTGCTGATTCTTTTAAAATAACAGATTTATTATGTCAATGCCAAAGGCAACCTGTCCTATCTGTGTCGTTTCCCCTATTTTCTTCCTAAGAACATCTCTTCCTTATTCAACCAGCATCTTTCCATTATTCATCATGGTTTGAACTTAAAAAGACTGCTGAACAGATATAATAGGGCACACTTATGGTTTCTCATGTCACAGGCCCTTTCAGTGTGATGCTGATAACCCCTCCCCCAGCTTCTCCAGCCAAACTGAACTGACCTTTACCTCCCGGTCATGTAATTATAAAGCCCATATCTGCAGGTGGACGCTAATAACTCACGCTATTCACTCGTCATGTTCTGATTCATCTCTCCAATGCAGAGGCTCTTGTGCGGGGCCCGGGGAGATGGGGCGCTGACGTTACCTCGTTAATTACCGTCCTCTCCTTATCATGCCTTAGCCTTCAACTGCTATTGTGCTCGGGGTATTAGTGCTGCAGCCACACAATCAGCCTTTCATTAGAATGAAGGGGGGACTTCACAATGGAGGTCTTTACCGACAGTAGAGAAAGCAGTGAATCTGTCGCTCCATCGAAGGAGAGAAGAGGGGGATGGGGCCCAGACCCTGGGCAGACGTGTAGGGAGATGAAAGTGATGGGTGAGGTGTGAACAAAATCTTAAGATTCTGACATACCCATAATGTTCTCTTCCTCAGGTGAACCTTACCCTCTTCAGCTGATCCCTACGACTATGGCGGCCGCTGCTGCGGCAACACCTGGCCTTGGTCCTCTTCAGCTGCAGGTAATGTCCATCTTGTGTTTTTTCCCTCTGTGTTCCTGTGTGTGTCCCTTTGCTGTGGTGATCCTGTGAATTTTTCCCAACCTCTCAAACAAAATCTTTTTTCTCCCCTTTTTTCGTTTTTTTCCCCCTTTTTTGTTTTGTGATTCCGATAGAGAACAACAACAATGCCCACTGTTCTTCCCAACCCTTTTCCTCATGCCAACTGCAAGTTGCCATAGAAATGGGCCTTTGTGAGAGGCCAGAGCCCAGAGAGAGAATGCCGCACTGCTGGCTCCGGGGTGCTAATATTGTTCACTGTGGAGCGAAGGGTACCATAGAAACTGTTTTTAAGGGGGACAGAGCACAGAGGGACACTGAACAGAGAGCAAACACAAAAAGATATTATGAGCTGCCTGAATAGAGTCAAACCCTATTGCAGCCTCACTGTGCTGCTCTGAAGCTGAAAACACAGTAAACATGCATCTCCACGTATATGCCCTTTTTCCTTCTCCCTATTTTTCCTAGTGGTCTCTGGGAGAAGGAGAGGGGTGAAGAGCTTGTTAGCTCTGTTGGTACAGCATACGTCACACAGATATAGGTGAAAAAATGTATACATCTGTTACATCACTCTGTTTGTGTGAGGATTTTGTTTACAGACTCACTGGCCCAGTATGGACAATCAGAGTCCCTTTAAAACTAGGTTAAGAACCTGGCTATTTGAAATGCATCAACCTAAGGCCCAAAGGGGCTTGGACCATCTCTTCCTCTCTGTTACCTTCATTTAGCATTAAATATCCTGGCTAAGAGGCCATACTCACTCTGCCACCATTAGTCAAACAAAAATACACATTAGAGTGAATTTTAACACGGAACTGCACTTGCGTATACATGTGCAAAGGTATATACACACCTGCACAGCTGTACAACAGATTAAGCATATGCCAGAGGTATAAATGGCTCTCACACGTACATGCTCACATAGAAACAGGTGGTATTCCCAGGTGCCCTTTGGATAACGGATAATAAAACAGGATTGTTTTTTTTTTAAACCCTTACTGTCTGTGCACTCACCCTGCTGTGCTGCGTATGACTGGCTTACTGTGAGAAATCTTGTCCTGTCTGATTTTATCTGCTTCAGAGCTTGTCTCCATATGTTCCTTCATGTTAAGATTCAAAAAAATCCCAGATTGAACAGCTTTGTCAGACGCAATTGGATTTTGCTAGAATAACAACTGGCAAAAAGTAACAACAACAACATCCAATGCCACTGTTCTCTCATTTCATCCTCAAATCTCCCTTCTAACAAACACACAGAGGGAGAGAGAGATTAGGGCTTTGTGACAAAGAAAATGATTTACTAAGGCTAAGCTAAATACAGATGTCTCAAACAGAAGCATGTTGGATTTCCTATGGGACAATCTGTGCATCTGCACATCTCATCTTCACACCCCCCAATAGAATGAGCGGCACAAAATATTTGCCTTGGTCACTCCACGACCCGTGGTTTAGAGGTTTCCACACTTAATCTGGCTACAAACCTGGCATGGCACTTTCTCCTCTACTCAGAGCACTATAAAATGATGAAACAAAATTATTTTGGTTATAAAACAAATCTAATTTTATATGTAATAATAATAATAATATAATAATGTATTAATATTAATAATTTCATATGTAGAGGAAGACTTTGGGCCATTTTTAATATCATATTTATTTGTTTCTGTACTATATGTTTGGAAAAATATATATTTTGACACACAGTAGACCAGAAGTATCACAGACTGACTTTTATCTTTTATTTTTGTATTTGGAAGAAGCTTACATTAATTGCATGTACAGAGCAGGGCCTATGTGGCATTTTGTGCATAAGCATACTGCATTGGACGCTTAAAAAGCATAATTTTTAGGGCTTTTATGTAGTTATATTGCATTTTAATCTAGCACTCGTGTCCTGTGAAGTGTGTATCTCGAAAGTGTTATGTCAAATTCATTTTGTACAGTTCCTCTCATCTTATGTTTCTGCACACAGCTGACATTGCCATATAGCTGAAGTCACAGCTGTTTGTAACTGCTCACCTACACCACAGACTTTTAGGTGTGTGTGTGTGTGAGGCAGAGCTATTGCACAAGGGGTCACTATCTTAAAGGTGTTTGCCATTTGTCACTGCAATGGTCTTTAAACCTGGCCACAAAACCACTTTACACAACCGTGGCCACAGTTCACACTGGCCTAATTTACCATAACCTGCTAAATTAACCTGCAATATCCCCCAAAAACCACACACATAAAGGCAGAAGAAGAGTTTTGAAATGCAGGAATATGGACTGTTTGAAATGGGTGATTGGGGAGAAAGAGAAAAAGAGTGAGAGATGAGAAAAGGATAGGAGGAATGGAAAGATACGAGCTGTGAGCAGCAGTACTGAAGAGGTATAAAGTGGGTCAATGGAGGAGGTCAGCCATCATATGTAGAGGCAGATGTTGGACCATATTGCACTGGATTACTGCAGCACACAGGAGAACAAGAGAGAGAGAGAGAGAAAGTGAGAGGGAGACTGTATTTAATGCCTTTTATCAGTTGTAAGAAATAGTACATGTACTTCCACTTGTAGTCCAAACCACCAGCAATTTATTTTTCTGACGGGCACTTGTAGAAGCATGTGTGCGCAAGATGATAAGCCCTGTGAATTTCTTTCAGATATTGATCTGGTGGCATTGTTCGTTAGTGGCATTGTTAATAGATAGCATGGCTGGATTGATCCTGTCCAGCTTACCCTATCCGCTCAACATTAAAAGCTTACACAACATTTTCAGTGCAACACACAATGGGAATGTTATTTTGACTCCCACAAGCAGACCTAAACCTAAAAAGAGTCTTCCTTGACAATGCAAAAAATAATTAAGCAGAAAAGAGAAATATTATCCTACCTCACAATAGATTTTAATTTGGCTTTTGTGTTTTTTGTAAACACTAATTGACACTTAGGGAGGGGGATTTCTTGGCAGCGGCTTCAGTCAGATGCAACTCATGTCAAAGTTCATCCCGTCTGGCACAGTAATCAAAATGGCACAACTCGACAGCCAATGTTTGGTTTAGCGCAAAAATTAACAACAAGAATAGGAAGAATTAACAATGCCAAAGAAACACAATAGTCAGCAGAGACCAAAACGACAATAGCTTACAGGATCACTTCGAACTTCTTCCATTTTGACAACAAAGCAGGATGGGAAAAGAAGCTCATAATCTGAGTAAAGCAGGGGATTACTGGAGAGCGAGAGATGTCTGCTCAGTCACATAAAGACACGCAGATCCACTTCGACGGATAGTGCTGACAGCAGCCCGTCTTCCTGCATTCAGGGAGGGGATAGTGGCTTAGTGATGATGGGGTGGTGGCTTTGTTAAAACATGTGTCACCAACACTAATACTCTCCAATCAGCCTTACGAGTTAAAGTGCAAATGCCAATCTATCTCCTCCAGTCACCCTGCATATACACACATACAGACACACACTACTTACCGCAGTCACATTTGACACACTACATCAAACAGACCTGAAATCAGGTGTGGCATTACGGACTGGTGTTTCTTTTGGGATCTTTCTTGTGCATGTTGACGATGTGTGTTTTCTTACCTTTCTTGCCTTTAAACACACACGCAGAGTTGTGGTTAGAGAATTAGAGCTGGCCTAAGACTCCTCTGTGGGGATTAGCAAAGAGAGAGAGAGTGAGAGAAGCAAGAGGAGAAGCTTTAAGAGTTTAAAAGGACGCAGCTTGACTGAAGGAGTCAAGAGTCCTATCAAATCCCTCACAGATACACCCTCCCCCATTCAGCACCTCTGTGTATGTGTTTTTTTGTGTAAGGCTGACATTTAAATTCCACTGTTACATCCCCACTTTTGAGATCAGCCACCCCTTCATCCCCCATTCTCGCTGTGTGTGCAAACGTGAGCCCATGGGCACTCGAGGGGCATTGTGCTGTCACTTCCTGTTTGCTCATGCTGACGGCAGGGTGGCAGCGCTTTGAGCGTGTTCAGTGGCAGCCACTGTTGGAAGTGAAGTGTATGTGTGTGTCAGTCTAGCAGTTGTGACTGACAAGAGCTGGCCCTGTAATAGAACTCGATTCAGAAAAAAATGAACTCTGATGCAGTGGACCGGACACAAAGCATCTCGTCCTCTCACGCACACAAACACACACACACACACTGAGGCAAGGCACGCTTCGACAGGGGCCGTATGTCACGCTCAGGCACACACACAACCAGGGGCCATGGTGGGAGTAATTGAACAGAAATGACCAACAAGAGCTTTATTTCATGTCCTGCTCCCCTGTGTGGACTAGCTCACACAGTAAGGTCACCTCCTGATCAGAAAGCCCGCAGAAATGTGTGTGCATTGATGTGCCATGAATTGGTACACAACCGGATTACAGAATTAAAACAGAAGGATTGCTTCATCTCTGTTTCTTTTAAAGATAATGACCAACTGACTAACTGAACTTAGCACATAAAGATTTGAACTGAATTTAGTTTAATAAAAGAAACATTTCTATAAGAGAAAAACTAAATCAGATTTGTAGAACAATGGTAAATTTGACAGATTATTGCTAAATTTGTTTTCATGTCTAACCAACAGCCTAATGTTGCAACTAAGCAGACAAAAAGATGAATTGCAATTAGCATTGTACTGTATATCTATTAACCAGTATGACCATTTCATTATTGGTGAAGTTTCACAGACTAATTTCGAGAGTACGTGATATGATTGATCGCAGCTGGTCTCCCATCCGTAATTACTAGTAAGCTTATTGGATTAATCCAAACTCACCATAAATAGCCTGTCTAGAATTACTCCCTTATCTTCGCTTTCCAAAGAATCCCCCATCCACCCCATCTCCACCCTTTTCTCCTTTACCAGGTGGAGCTCTCGAGAACTACCTAATCTTGTACCCCCTCAAATGCTTTTCGACCAGGTGGGAGCCCTGGTCTTAATTATCTCCAAACTCAGGGTTCTCTCCCGAGACAGCACGCCAAACCTGCTAATATTATCAAGCAATATCTAAGTGTGAACTCTTGAAAGCATAATTATAAGATCAAGCAACATATTGTTTCTGTGGGAAGTTTCTTATACAAACCCAATCGTACACATTTGCTTAAAAACAGACAAACAGTCATTTAATATTGGCCATCAAATTGCTTGGCCATAATATAATGTGTAACCTATGTCAAAGGCACATATATAAACAAATATCTCAGTGCATCCTATGACACCTACTTTTATTCATACAGTTAATACAGCAGTTTCAGAATATTCCCTTTTTAAGAAAAAACTGTACGTATTAACTTTATTAGCTCTCTGCGGTGCAAATTTAGGCAGATAAAAGCCAGTGTGAGTGGATAGAGATGTTCTGTGCTGAGATATGTCTCTCAGCATGATGGTGTGTTAATCTCTGTGTGTTCTCATCTGATAGAAATATTTAATTCTAGCAGATACAGCCGACAGAAGATTGTGGAGAATGTGCTGTCGAGGTTGAGAGAGAGAAAGAACTGCCATGGACATTTGCATAAACCAGTCTTTGTTTCCTGCTGGTGGCTGGCAGCCAGAGACGAACAGAAGGACGGAAGTTTTACTCACAAACAGCCACTCGCTTCCAAACCTTAAAGAGAAAAATACAATTTAAAAAACAGCCCGTCTCTGCTGCTACTGTAAACACAGATTTGGTTCCTCATCGTTTCCCACAAATACAATAAAAAGCTCCCGCTCTCATTTTATTCTTTTCTTTCCTCAAAGTCCACAAATTGCACATGAAAGCTACACAAATGCACTTACAGCAAGAATTGCACAAACAGTTCCGGGAGTCTATTTTACAGGATATCCAGTATGTCTGCCTGTTAGCGTGGAGTTCTGCCTTTAACAGTTGGCATATGTTAGTGCTTGTGGTTGACTGATATAGGTGTGATTGGTGAATGATGAACTTACCAATATCTAGATAGTTAATATAGTTGTACGTGATACTTGTTTTTTTAAAGAAAGCATTTTATTTTGATCATGTGTAAGTGATACAATTTTTTTCAATATATCAGTTCTCAGTTACTGCTTTTATAAACTTATATTTCTTTTCTTTTTTAATCATTTTATCATTCATTTGAAAACGTAAAACAAGTTACAAAAAAAACATTAAAATGCATGCATTCATTATCTATTGACAATGCTGTTTTTTGTATTGAAGATATTACTATAATCTCAGACATTGGTACAGTACAAAAACAGTATCAATCTGCCACTTATTAATACATTTTAAATAACAAAAACAGAAACAAAAATCTTTGTTTACTTGTCAAAATGGCAGTATGCTACAATTCGAGTCATGCTGGCAGATATGTTCTCGAGTTTTAGGAGCATTTTCTCATGGGACCCCCTGTCCTGGTGTGCCTTCTTAAACAAGAGTAAAAGAATCAACGGGGGGTCCAGGGTTTGTTTCCACTCCCAGTGGCAGAGAAATTCACAACTTCACTCTTTACATAAACACATTCACCAGTTTTTCACCTTGAGAGGTGCTTTTTTTGCAGACTTTTCTTTCCTTAGTGAATATGACCCTTATGGTGAGTGCGTTTTTTTCCCAGGATGCACCTTGGCGAGGACATGTCTCACTCAGGCGTCTGCTAGCTGTTAGCGTAGCCCCTTGAGGCTAGATGGTGGAACATAAAGTGACAGCTCTGTCCCCTCACACATAAACAACCATCAGCCCTCTCCACTAATGGCCAAACCAGCTTTTTAGCCTGTTTTTTTTTTTGTTTGTTTGTTTGTGTGTTCAGTGTATTCATTTATTCATGGGCCTTTCTCTCTTCTTTATCCACTCTTCTGTCCCTCCTCTCTATGTCCCCTTTCTCTATCTCTTTCTGTCTCTGAGCAGCAGTTGTATGCAGCTCAGCTAGCTGCCATGCAGGTGTCTCCGGGGGCCAAACACAGCACAGTGCCTCAGGCCAACCTGGCAACCGGAACACTCTCGCCCACCAGCGGCCAGAGCGAGAAAAACAGAAGCACCCCACCACCAAAGCCCAAGGTACGTGTTTGATGTGTATGTGTATTAGACTGTAAAAACAGCAAACATTTAGATTCCAGAGCTAATAGTCTGTATATGTTCTGGTTTAGATGTTTATTTGGCTGATTACCCATAACACTTGTAAACTGGAACCATCGTCTGAGTTATCTGCACCTTCATTGCATTGTTGCCTTTCAATAACTTAGTAAGCCAGCTTCTGAGGGTTCTTGGTCCTCGAACTCAAAGTCTAGATACCACCACTGCTTTGTGCTTTTTTCAGTAGTGTGTAAGGCTCCAAGCAGGTATCTTTTCCTTCAGCAAACGTGACAGCAGGAGGCCAGAGCTATCTGAGCGGAATAAAGCTCTATGAATATCAGGCCGGGCAGAAATAAAATCAGCCTGTCTGGCCTCTCTTCCCTCCTGCTAAGCTGGACATTCTAGACGCCCAGACACCCCTGCTAGCCCATTCTGTCCTGCTCAGCAGTACAATAGCTGGACTGTGGGGCAGCCAGAGCTGGATAAACATGTGTAAAGGCCTGTTGCCTGCTCCCTATCCAGCCTTGAGCCACGGCTGTGCCCAATGCCTGTTTGGATAGGCTAGACCACAGACCTGGATTTCAACCACATGCCTGTTGCATAGAGGAAGAGCTCAGGATATCTTTCCCTTCGTCCATCTCAGTAGCTTTGGCAGTAGCCATCGATTGTGTCTGCCCCCTGTAGCTCACTGTGTCAAAGGCTAATGAAGGCCATTTTCCCCAAACATGTGGTTCTTTGTTGTCACATGACCAAATACATGGGGAGATTGAAGAGAGATGGGGATAATACAGATAATTGGCAGTGCTGCCTGCACCTGCTAGGCCTCTACAGCCACTGAGCCATGAGAAAATGACCTTTTCTTTAAATATTTCTTTCTATCTCACTCATACTCCTTGTGAAGTATATCAGAGTAGTTTCAAATCTTCCTTTTGCCCTCAAATTTGCGCTCAATCACAGCTTTCTTTTTCCCTCCACGTTTGCAAGCTTTTGCCATCATGAAGGACAGGGCATGTATATTTCAGGGTTGCTGCCCTGGGGTAGTTGCCACTCTCCCTCTCATTTTGAGATGTGTGCCATGTGTCAGACAGCTGGTTGGACTGAGGCGTACAGAGCTTAAGTGCTTTACCCTGGGGGAGGCCTCACAACTCAGGTGCATCACACAGTCCCTATATCACAGTTTTCACTCTGTGACCTACTCAGATTCACACATCCACACTCTCATTCCTTCACTCAAGTTCAGTGCTGCCTCCATTGGCTTTAGGATTTCTCTTGAAGATGCTGCCCATGTGTTGGTCTCGGTGAACTGAAGTAGATTGTGTGCATCACCAGAAATGTAAAGGAGTTATGTGTTAACTGAATGCAAAAAAACTACTTGGATCAAAAAACTGAATCACTAAACTACTTAGCTGACAGTGAGTGTATACAACAACAAAACAGTGATTCTACAATAATTAGCCATAACTCTTTCATTAATTTCCTAACCATAATATATCAACTTCTGTTTATTACTAATAATTTTCTGTGCTTTCTTTACTGTTGTGTTCTTTAAAAGTAGGCTCCATCACATCTTTAGTTATTTTACTTTAGTTATTTTAGTTGATTTTACTTTAATTATCCATGTTACCATTTATCATTTTACATCAGCTTTAAGCTTATTCCTTTTGTATTTTAGATGTCTCTTCCTGTAACATGTATGACAAATCTTAAAGCTAGCCTCCCTCCTCTAACATGGCTTTGCCAGTCTTCATTAGTTCTCCTCTCACCAGCTTCATTCTCTTTGGCTAACATCCCACCCAAGGATTTGCTTCTCGAAAAACAATCCACCATCAGGGCGGGAGGCAGGCATTATCTGTCATAAATATTCAGTTTTTCTCTTCAATGCAGCACTGATACACACCCAACACAATATGGGTCATGATACAGTATTCTGTTCAATTGCGTCTTAGTGTTCTCATTGAGTAAGGTCTTTTGTGAGCCTTCCTTATGATGGAGTCCACATCCCACTGGTTCCCTTTCCATTGAGAACAGCGCTAATGAGGACAATCCTGTTACGGCCCATCACAGCATGGGTGTTGAGGGAAGGTCTTAATCAAGCTCTCCAGACCTTAGAAGCTCTGCTCCAAAACCTAGCATGCTGTCTTGCTGTGTAAAGCATTTGAAAAAGAGTGAATGTCTGATAATGTTACAGCAGAGGCTAGAGCTCTACGTTATGTGGTTGTCCTCGATGGCTGCTGCAAATGTGTTTTTTGTTTCAGCCAATTGTGATAGACAGAAAGGTTATAGAAACAGGTTAAATAGAAAGGTTATAGTGCAGGTGCAGCACTCTGCATCTTAGCAAGTAGATCTTACGGCCACAACAAAGGACATACCAGGCTGATTGTCAGATACTGGGCTTCGTCGGTCCATCAGTCATGCTTCTTGGTTTGGTGTGTTCCACACCAAACTTGAGTGACAATTACTGTGTTAATGACCTTGAATGACCTTAATTGCCTTGAATGCAATTGTCGGAAGTTTGGTTTCCTTTTGCAGAATGAGAAAAGCAGACTACTGGCCCCCGTAGCATGAAAAGACATGTCATCTAGCGCAGGTGGCTCTTGTTTAAGTCGGCTTTCATTCGTTTGGTGTGTTTACATGCAACTCTTTGGTCCAGACACGATCCAACACGAGGCAACAATGCAGTTGGGTTTCGTTGGTGCTAGTTGTTTCCCTTCGGCCCTAGTTATGTGTCCCGGCCCTTACAGCTTGGGAAGCACAGTAGTGACCTGAGACTCACTTTTCCAGAAATGGTTGATTGACAGATGTTGTCATTTGATCCTGAAGGTGCCCACTTCATTCTAACGTGATCTAAGTATAGTGAAATGAAGCTGTAAGAACAATAGTGAAGACAGAAAGGTCTTGAGAGCAATTAAGACAGGTTGAAGTCTTTATTGCAACATTCTGATGGTGTGCACAGTGCAGCATCTGCCGTTCTGGGATCTAATTGGCCCTTATGGTGTCTTCTTTGATGTGATTACAATGTCAGCAGGGGATGATATCTGGGTAGTAGCCATTTGTACCGTATTGACAGACATCCACCAATAATAAACTGCAAAAGTGAGAGTGTTATTTGATTTTTATCCAATTGAGGCCAACTGACATCTGTGAACATATCTGAGGCTGTAATGTGTGCGTCAAATTATCATTTGTGCTTTATATATTATATATATTATTGCTTGGGCAGTTTGTGTTTGTGTGTGCTTGTATGTTTTTTCTTCTCAATGCGCAACATGTTTGGTAAATGTGTGTGAATCTTCTCACATAAGCATGTTTCTTTACATAGTATGCTCGCTTTGTCCCTGTTGATTGAGCATGGGTGTGCTGCATGTTGATTATGCCATAGCAGTGCGCAACGTCGATTCAATATCAGCAGATTTTTCAACTGGCCTGCACAACCCAAATTATTTCTACCTTTTCTTGTGACCTGGCCACATTTTCTGAAAACATCATATTTCGCTATGCGGTCAGCTGATTTGACCCCTGCTGGAAGTTTTGATTGGGTCCCAAGTCTCTGAGGAGAAAAATCACACCGGGCCAAACGTGTTGCTGTTTTGCAGGACGAGGGCGCTCAGCCCTTGAATCTGTCGTCCAAGCCTAAGGCATCCGAGAGCAAGTCACCCACCTCCCCCGCTTCCCCACAGGTCCCTGCCCTGAAGATGGGCCCCGGGTCCCTGAAGCACAGCGCACCCTCCAGCATCGGAGGACCGCCATCCAGGCTCAGCTCAATAGGTACCTACACCTCCACAGTTCATTGCAATTCAATAAACACACACAAATCGCAGCATAACCTGCTTAATGTTATTACATATTGCCCTGAACATATCTCTCAAGAGCATTTCCTACTCCCTGGATATGTTTTTTTTCTGCTGGCACAGACTCTTGTATGAGACGGTAATTGATGTTACATTTTTAGGTTTGTAGAATTTAATTTTGCCTGAAGGGCACATTGTCAAACATTTATTAGTCTAAATGGTGGGGGAGAGCTTGTTAAGCAGCTGTGTTTGAAAGCGAAAGAGAGCGAGACAGCGAATGGGAAGGTTTAGCGGCATTTATTTCTGTTGTTTAGAGGTGCTGAATAGAGCAACACAAGCCTTCCTGACAGGCGCTGAGATTAGACAAGCCTCTTATACAACTCTGTTACCACCCACAGCACAAACAACATACATTAATAACACAATAAAGCAATATTCTCCCCTCCCTATGCCTCCTCTCCTGACAACAGTTAGCCATTTCAGACTTCTTCCCTGTAATCGCAGTGTTTTTCAACAAATCCTGGGATTTAATAGCAGATTAGTGGATTTGCCACCCAGATGTTTTTTGTTCTGAAAAATGGATTAGGAAGTTTTCACTGGAATCCTTTAGAACACATTGCGGCGAATGCTTCTTTTAGATCATTAAGTTTTAGAGTGCCATATGTCCAATGATTATTCCATCTGGTGTACATCTTTAGAGGGTCAGCAAGCATTGTGATTTCAAAGACTAGAGTACAGCTCCACTTAACATGCTGTTTGTACAGTAACTGCATGCATGTGTTACCTGGCTTTTAATATTCAAACTTGACAGATCTCTTTGTACACCCTTTTTTATGCAATTTCCTTATCTTTCTATCATCCATGTTCTCCACCTCGCTCATCTGTTTGACCTTGTTAAGTGACATCTGTCCTGAGAATATCCGGTACACATGACCACATGCGTCTCTATCTTTTTGTGTCACTGTCACCACAGAATCACAACAGTGGCTGTCAAGGGCTGTGTCCTCTAAGGCCACTCTTCCTTGCCTTTTTTTCACCATTAGAAGCCATAAAGAAAGTTTTACTCACCAGGTCACTGTAATGTGAAGTGTGATGGACTGTTTGTGTTTTGGGTTATTGATCTGATTGATAACTCTGCTTTAAAGAAACTATTTTATATGTAAGAAGATAACCATATTTTTCTTGAGGTCAGTGCTCTCAATTAACACCCCAGGCATTATTTGACCGCCTATTAAATTGACTGTCAGGAAATGTGCTGGCTTCCACTCACCCTGTGACCCATTGCCACTTTAGCAGATTCCCGAGATATGACTTTTAAGAGTTCCCTCCTCCGTCATTTCAAATGAAAGCATTTAATCCATCCTATCCAGCATTAGTGACCGGATTAGGCCAGATAAAGACTCATAATCTAGCACAGGTCTTTGTTAGATCTATCCTGGCGAGATAATGCTCCACCACACACACAAACACACACACACTACCCAACAGATGCGGCTAACGGTTTGGGCGGTTAAGCTGCTGAGAATAATGCAAATAATAGCCATGAAAAGATGGTTGGAAACATCTTTGATATGCTCGGAGGCAGATGTTGCGGAATGGGCCAAATTAGGCTGCTTATGGCTTTATTATAACTAATCTCCACTTTTTCCCCCACTTTAAAGATTTCCATGAGCTTTGGTCAAAATAAAAGCCCACTGAATTGTAGAGAGAGAGAGAGAGGCTGTATTTATATATGTGGGATATAAGAGACAAATGGCACTTTTTACCACATCTCTGAATGTAAGTATGAAGATTTGTGAGATTTGTATCAGGTTTCAGCATCTGTTTTCAATTGGATTTTAAAATTACTTGCTCTGTACCTAAACTCTGTCGCTGCCTACAAAAGCAATGTTTTAAGTCGAAGGCTGTCCCAAAGGTCTGACACCTTATTAAAGCAGACTGCTTAGAGAAGGCAATCACAAAATGCATTTTGATAAGTGTGTATGTCAGCTTCATGGTTCTGGTGCTATTTTCTGGGACCATAGTGTTAGAAAAGTCCAAATTTATCTTGTTTGCTTCTTTTCTATATGTCTTCGCTTTGATTGAATCCTAAAAGACCTGGTTGTGCCATAGGGGTGATGAGTGAAAGAGGTGAAAGTCAAATGTTAACTTTGTGATTGACAATGTTAACACAACTGCTGATAAGTGGCCTTACAGCACACTACATGCTAATCTGTGATGTCCAGAGTGCCAGCAGTGTTATATTGTTGGCTGGCTGTACTATAAGACCCAAAACTGATATCAAAAATGTGTTGTCTGTTTTTTTAAATGCACTAAAGGAATTACTTACTGATAGATGAAGGAACTATTCGTAAAAGACTGATTGATATCTAGAAACTTTAATATTTTCCTGCTTGTTGTCAAGTCAAACATTGTTCCTTATTAAAAGTTGTGTCTCATTCATACATGTCAATTCTTTCAGACCTGTTATCATCCATCACCTCTGCCGGCTACCTGAATGACCATGAGGCCGTGACCAAAGCTTTCCAGGAGGCCCGAAAGATGAAAGAACAACTAAAGAGAGAGGAGCAGGTTTTGGACGCCAAAGTAGCAGCAGTCAACAGCCTGAGCCTCAACAACGGACGCTCAGAAAAGGTTCGATTCATGCTGATCTTGCATTAACAGACTCACTCTCTGTTTCAGCAAGTAAATAAAAGAAATCAGCAGATACTAACCCGCTTATAACTAAAAGAATATCGCGAAAGAAAATTAAAACAGTCGACAAACAGAACTGTTAATTACAACAGAATGCATTAGTCTCTCAAAAAAAGTGATTTCCCAAAGCTGTTCTTGTGAAGAGGAATAGTAGAGGTGACTAAGATCTGAAAGCTCTATTGTTGTACACGATGGCCATGTCTAAGAGGCAGGCTGAGGGCAGGCAGGGTGCAGTGAACGAAACGCTAATTTTAATGGCGTAGCTGATGCTAATGTGAAGCGACTGGAGTGACTCCTCGGCCGTGTGGCAAAATTGGGCTTGTTTGCTAAACATACTGAAATCAGCTGGTCCACAAGAAATGCCTTTGACCACAAATAATAAAACACTTGCTTTCTGAGGAATTTGCATACTCATGCTTTAGAAAAGCAGAGTATGTCAGTAAACAAGCATTAAATTACGGCCACTATTGCCTCATCTGCTTCTAATGGCATTATTCTGCACATTAGAGAAGAAAGACGCTTGTATATACACAGGTGTCCTTAGTTCCTGGTGTTTTCCACCATCAGAGCTTTGGTTTATTTCATAAACCTTTGTGTGTAAATTTACATCAACATTGCCAAATACACTGTAGGCAAATGCTTCACAAAAGTATGTTTATGAATCTCTGCAGTTTAGCACACACACATTCAAACATTGATGGGGTTTTTTCTGTTCTCTTGGCCAGGCTTAGTGACTGTGCTGATTGCTACTAGGTTAATGAAGGTGCATTAGGAATAATCCACATCTCCCAAGCACTCTATCCTTATTATGATTTACCACAGATCAGCTGCACTTTACCCCGACAACAGTTTCACATCCTTACACACACACACACACACACACACACACACACACAACTGCCCTCTGTGCTGCACTTTTACATGTTTAGAGTACAGAGGGTTATTTTTGATTAAGGCCACACTTTCTAATGCAGTAAAAATGGCAGACAGGTTGTGGTCAATTTAAGGGAAGCACACATGTGAAGTGTGTGTTATGTGTGTTATTGATGATGTGTCTCACAGAAAGTCAACAAATATGTACAAAACCAATAGAGTGATGTAAATATAAAACTTTTATACATAATCTTTTTAAAAATACCCATCAGGCATTAGTTTTATTATGGTAATGACGTATGGTCTGCTACATACTCGTCAAGATGGGGCATTTTCATTCTAGAGACCATCTGACTGGAAATAGATATGTAATGCAGGATCAGTGCAGTTTCTGAGTCAATATATTGGCCATTTTCTCAAACTCTTAATTTGTAAAAGGATTTTACTAGCTTGGAGGTGTACAGTAGTATACAGAAAGCCAACAAACGGGCTAAATCCCTCAAATCACAATAATTTTTTCCAATTTATTTGTCACGTGTCTTGCCTCATGCACATCTATCAGCTCATCTGATGTTTGTTTTCTTCTTCAGTACATTATCTCCTGATTTTAAACAGTCACTGTCCCTCTCTATATTAACCAAGACTCTCTGAGGAGTGTATGGTGTGCTTTTTGAACTAGGAACACATGGTGCGGTCAAACCGAGCCGTGTTCCCAAAGCCCTTTTGTGTCACACTAAGCTAAATGGATTGCAGGAGACGAGCCAGGTCAATCGTCTATGAGATGAAGAAGTTTTAATGCCATTCCAAACAAGGTTTAGCTGGTTAGCAAGGCCCAGTTAACTTTGTTGGTACATGTTGTGACTGAAACAGCTTAAATGCATCTCTGTTTAAGAGCCATTCAAAATTAGCTATGTATTGTCAAGAAATGTTGCAAGCAATATATGTATATAATATTTCAATATAGTAGTTCTTACCCAGAACAAATTTTTTCAGGGCTCTTAGAGGTTGTAGATATATTTTCTGTAGAGATAATCAGGAGTGCTCATGGATAGATATAACAAATATTACATACCTTAGGTATAAAGTCTAAGTTTTATTGTTGTCACATTATCAAACCTGATCATTTCTCTCTCTCTCTCTTTATCTCTCCGGGGAGAGATTCTCTCTCCATTACACATTCATTTAAACCCCACTCACTAACTCAGTCTGAACAATTAAATCTTGATGGCTGCGAAATGGTGTAATGCATTTCATTACAGAGTCGCAGAAGGCACGGGTCACTCTCTAATGGTGAGGACTCTGTATGCGAGTGTGTTTTAAACGTAGCGTGGATTCAGGATGGAGTCTAATTGACTAATTAAGCCCCAGATGCAGCTCCGGGGGGGTAAAGGGGGGTGTGCATGTTTAGAGAGAGCAGGGGGTGCTGTGTTGAAATATGCAGCCCAGCTACATTAGCCATGTAAATGCATAGTAAATCTCTTTTTATTGGGTGTAATAAATACCCAGGAGGCTGTGCGGTCCAGCCCCGCTCTCATCTCTAGAGTGCTCACTCTCTCTAATGCACTGACCTTAGGGCTAAGCGAGCGAGACAGAGATCGAGTGAACAAGAGAGGGAAAGAATAAGTGTAAATAGATTGCAGGTGGCATCCAGGCTACTTGTATTTGATGGATAAACATTAGCTCACATTTTCATTCATTTTCATTTCTTCCGAGTCTTTTTTCCTGCACTTGATTCATCAGTTCATTGGTGTTTATGCAAATGAGTCTTTTTGGTTTGTCGATTATGAATCTAACTGGGTTGGTTGTATGTTTTGTGTGCACAGGAAAAAGCTGCTCTCGAGAGCCTGAGCCAGCAGTTAAAACAGTCTGAAGAGAGTAAGTTCACCCATGCAATGATGGACTTTGGCATCAGTGGCGATTCAGATGGTGAGATACTCTTTACCACACATAATAAATACCATTTTCAATTGATGTGAAGGAGTGATCAAAACTTTCCAAAACGTGTAAAGTTAACATCAAATTTCTAATTGAAACGGTTAATCTATGCATAAAATAGACTTTTCCAATCATTTTAACCCAAACAAACTTAGTCACTTACAATCTTACAATCGACTACAAGCTCACATGACCTGTATTTGAGATATGCAATTTAACTGCAAACCGTCTTTAAATCTTGCTCTATTTAGATTTAAGTGCCTTTATCATGTTCCAAGTTAATCTCAATGGATAAAAAAAGCTGACCCCTACATTTATTTTATGTTAACTGTATGTACAATCACATTTGTACATAGTTCGAACTAACAGTAACTCCCTGCATTTGTTCTCCAGGAAGCCCAAGTGTGTCGGACTCACGGATCTTCCGAGAGGCTCGAGGGCGTGGCAGCAGTGAACCACACATCAAGCGACCCATGAACGCCTTTATGGTCTGGGCTAAAGACGAGAGGAGAAAAATCCTTCAGGCCTTCCCTGACATGCATAACTCAAATATCAGCAAGATCCTCGGTGAGAATCAGGGCTAGTAAATCTCTCCAGCTCCTTATCCAACCACTTCAGGTTTACTCGCTCTGTCTCTTATTTCTATTTGTACGTTTTTGAGCTTTTTGATAGAGATTTATTTCCCATCCAACTTTAATTCACCACACACAGTCATTGCCTGATTTGTGGGTACATAAAAGTGGGTGTGGCTTGAAGACTGGCTCCTTTGGGAAGAGCTATCCAGCCAGGCACAGAGAATCCCCTCTGTTCTTCATCCTCAGTGCACACACACAACCCTCTCCCGCACTGCATTGTGTAACCACCGCCTAATGAATCGCTCTAGAGGGCCGACTCCAACAATGATGATATAATTCATTATGCATTAAACCAGCTCTCCAGTCTGTCTGACATTTTCTCCAGACCTCTGGGATTGTGTTTGACATTTTAAAGAGCTCCTAAGCGTTTTATAACGGCGGAAAATCTGGTTTTAATAAGGCCCCGCTCTCTCAATTGTTAACAGAAGGAGTTTCCCCTTTCCAGCACTGGGTGCATGTCAGGGCCAGTGGTGACAGCTTTTTCCTATTAAACATACAGTAGGACTGTGTAAATTCAACACAGGCTCATATACACACACCCTAAAATGCACATTTGTTGTTTTTGGGACAGTGGTATGTGTGTACTTGTGTATAAGTGTGTGTATGTGTTCGCAAGCCTCTGATAATGAGAAATAAGAGACACAGGCCACAGTTATGCCTGTTGAGCTCTGATAATTAGATGGAGTGTGTTAGTGGCCCACTTAACCTGCTGTCACCTGGAATAATGTCGCACATCACCGGTGTGTGTGCGAGTGTGTTTTGGAGGGCAGAGAGCACACTCTGTTCTACTCTGTTTGACATCAGCTCCACTCAAAGGTACTCATTAGACCAAACAAAAACGCTCTCTTAGTGCAAAGTGCCAGGTCTGAAGCTAACGATAGGCAGTTAAAAAAGGCACTGAGCAAGTGTGAGTATATCAGCAGTGTGCACAATTACATATTTAAAAAACTAATGTCAGTGGGAATGATTAAGTTGACCAACCTGTCTAAAAGACACCCTATATAATTAGACTGGCTTTGAGCTCACCTGACTACTGCCACTGATTTGGGGGGCACTTCCATTGGAAAACTGCAACCAAAAAAATCCTTCTAAATGTTTATAGCTGTAGCAGCTTCTCTGCCATTGTGCGTGAACATGAGGTGAGTGCTTGTTCTCTAACTGCCTGGTTTGCATGCAGGTTCTCGTTGGAAGTCGATGACCAACTTGGAAAAGCAGCCATACTATGAAGAACAGGCCCGTCTTAGTAAGCAGCACCTAGAGAAATACCCAGACTACAAATACAAACCACGGCCCAAACGCACCTGCCTGGTGGATGGAAAGAAGTTGCGCATTGGTGAATATAAGGCAATCATGCGCAATCGCAGACAAGAAATGCGCCAGTACTTCACTGTGGGGTAAGCTTCATTATTCAAATTAAATCTACCCAGTTCAAATCTATTATTCACATTTCTGGCCCAATTGGGAATGATGCAGAGTAATCCAAAGGGATCATTTGCTCCATCTAGGGCCATCTTGTTTGCACCTGGTAATAAGATGATTTTTTGCTGAATTAGTTACAAGCAGACTAAATCAAATACAGGTGTAAAAGGGATCTGCAATGTTTTCATCTCGTTCATTTTGACCACTTCCAATGATCGAATGAATTCAAACATCTACAAAAGCCATCTACTTTCCCCCTACTGCCCTTATACTTCAATATTAAAAGATGTGTTATTGAAGTTGCTAGACATATGTTAAACTTTGCTGTCTGATATTGTCAGCGCACAATTGAGCTGCTCTATCTTTTCTGTTGTCTCCTTTCACATTTATATGTAAACTGTGTGAGCTTCTGTGATAATATTAGAGCAAAAAAAGACATACATAGACTCATCCAGAGGCCCTCTAGTACAAGAAAGTGCACAAAAGAGATGCATAAAATTTGCCTATGGAACTGTCCTTTAGAGAGACATCATCAAACCCTCTGATTATACATACAGCCCTTTATTTTACCATCAAGCCAATTTCTTAGGTTGCAAACAACATTAAAATATCCAGTTTCTCTTAATAATAAATTTTATTCATTTCATGTTTATTTTTATAGCGCTTTTACAATGTAGATTGTGTCAAATCAGCTTAACACAGAAGTTCGAGTAAATTAAAACTGTGTCAGTCCAGTTTTTAGAGTTGAAGTTGAGTTCAGTTCACTTTAATTTTCACTACTGAAAGTCCAAACACTGAAGAGCAAATCCATTGATCCACAAGTCCCAACCAAGCAAGCCAGTGACGAGGAACAAACTTCACCAATTGATGAAAGTGAAGGAATTAACCTCAAGAGAAACTAGGCTCAGTAGGGCACGACCATTTCTCCTCTGGCCAAACTTCTTGTGCCGAGCTGGAGTTTAGGCGCCGGAGGCTGGAGAACGCTAAACATCCATCATGGAGAATAAATCCCCATAAGAGAACACATTATTAATAATTTTTTATCTTGAGTTTTGCTAACATTTCTAACAGTTTAATATGTATAAATTAACTTGACAAGAAAGCCAAGTTCATTGCTTGTTGCAAACAACAGTCTGATAAATGTTTTTACCCAGGCACTGCTAACAGATTGTGTGTTTTGTTGCTCTACAGGCAGCAGGCCCAATTGCCTTTGTCCTCAGCAGGCGTTGTGTACCCGGGAGCTCTCTCTATGGCAGGAATGCCCTCTCCACAGATGCCCTCTGAGCACTCAAGCATGTCAAGTAGCCCCGAACCAGTCCCACCCACCAGCCAAGCCTCTTATTTCAAAGAGGTGGAGCCTCGTGTGAAGGAGGAGCTGAGAATGGACGATGGCAACGGTGATGCCTATGATGACTTTGACTACGAGGACGATGATGGAGACTATGGCAGCGACAGCGAGAATCACATCACTCAGTAAACCTGCAAATCCCAACCAACTCACCAGTCACCTGGCATCTCACGTAAACAAACTTAATTCCACCCCATACACCGTCCAATCAGGACTCCTCCCGAGCCAAGCCTGATATCAACGGCAAAGCACAGGATCTGTCAATCAATGTGACTGTTACATAAACAGGAGGGTCTTGTGAAGGAAGTGTAACACTTGCCTTGACTCTCGCTGAGCGAACGTGCCGCGGCAAGTTCATATTGTATCACGAGTAAGCTACGACAACATAGGAGAAATGACCAGTTTGTTATTGAGACATTTATTTCTAAGGACCTGTCAGTCGACCCGTCATAGACACTTTAAAACGGTGGACCTGTTTGTTTCTAAAGAGACACTTTTAAACAGCTTTTTTTTCTTGGTTCTATAATATTCTCACTCAGGTACACAGTGCCAACAAGTGGCTTGTGAATGTGATTTTGTTGTTTTTGTGCTACAATTTTAATAGAGAAAAAAGACGTTTATTTTCCTCTTCACCGTAAAGCACCTGACAAGAGTAAAACGACAAACATTTGCTTTTTTTTTCTCTTTGGCTTGCTGTCAGCTGAATCTTTCTATCATCCTCACGCCCATGTCCTCTCACTCAAAGATATCTTTTCTTTTGGATGGAAGGGAGGATTCGCGTCCCTTCACTCAGGAGTTCGGACACCGCTGGATGACAGACAATCCCTCCTTCCTCGCATCTTTTCCTCTTGACACACTTTTACTGTTCCTTTCTCTTCCTCTTCTGGGGAAACTCTGGATGTTGACGTCTCTCTCAGGTGTGGAGACAAACTTTATGAGATAGCACAAACCTTGTGTTTGGTGAACAGCTGACATGGCGATGGTTATCGTGGAGAGTGAAGCCTCGAGCAGAATTATTGTATGCGTGCACATTTCTTTCTGTTTGTGTGTATGTGTGTGTGTGTGTGTGTGTGTGTGTGTGTGTGTGTGTGGATGAACGCGGCTTTTGCTAGGTTTTAAGTTAATTTTTAATACATATGGACCGTTGATGTGCTGGTCATGTGAACATTTACAAAAAAAATAATAATATTCAATGCGTACGATTCATGCAGAAGAAACCCAAAAAATAACACTGCATTTCTTTATTATCTTTATTATGTTTTTGTTTTGTTTTTCCTCTTTCTTTCTTTCATTTTCTTCCGTCATTCTCATTGTCTCCCTGAACATCTTGGTGCACCTCAACCCAAAAGCAAAAGAGGAGACTCGGAGAGAAAAGCTCTCTAGAGAAGAGTCTGTGTTTGAATGGAGTATTGAAGGAGGAGAATAGAGTTCCCGCAAGCCCCAGTGTTCAAAGCACAGCTCGGAGAGAAAGCAGGGATGTCTGTACAAGACAAGCACGAGTGTGCGTTTCAATCAGCGCCCCTTAATATATCACACATCTCTCTCGTCCTCCGCAGGGGTTTGTGTTCCGTCTCTCTCCTCTCTTTATTTCCTATCTATCACTTGGTTGATCAGTGCAGAGGAGTCTGTGAGTCGTGCCATCAGTCATCGCTCTCTGTGTGGCTCTGACTGACCCACTCCATCTTACTGCACCTGTGTGGCGGCTGTTGGCACAGCGATGGCGTTTGATTGACGGCTGCCCTAACTGTAACTACTCTGCCAGCCTGTCTCTGGCCTGGTGTGGGCATAAGCGGGCAGCTGGATGAGAGAGACACGCAAGCTGTTAGGTGAACAGCGGCCAGACACTTGCCATTAATATCTCCGTGTTCTCCCTTTACGTCCACCCAAACCCCGTCCACTCACAGCACATATCAAACTCTATACTTTTTATTGGCCTACTTGAGATTTTGTTTAGGAAGAAAAAGTTTCAGGTACTCTGATGCCAGCAGCGCTAGCAAATTGATGACCGACGCTCGTCTCTGTCTAGTTTATTGGTTTCAATGAGGCCGTCTCGTCTCTCTGTTTGTATTTGTGTTTTGCCTCCATGTCAACGTCACTCTGCTGTTGAGGATGAGAGGAGCCGTTTCAGACTTTGCATGTCAATGTTTTAGTTTGTATTTGCAAATACTGTATTTTATTTTTATTATTAAAACTGCCTCTAGTGTAATAATATTATTAACAATAATTATAAAAATAGGCAGCATTTCCTAAGTTTAGTAAGTTATGTACAGTATAATTTATTATTTTCCTCCAGTTGGATTTTTTATGATCGTATGGAAACTGCGCTTGATAAAGCATTATATTTAGCTGGGTAGGTATTTAGATCTAATTATTATGTTCCGTTTTGTTTTTGTTATTGTTTTTTGTTTGTTTTTTTATCCTGTTCTGACGCTGGTATATATCTGAAAAGTGGTCACGGTGAACTGCTGATATGAAGGAAAAGAGACATTTCTCTTTTTTCATTTTCTTTTTCTCCTCCGTGCATCGTTCATGAACTCCAAACACATTTCTTAAAGCACTAGGACTCTGGACACTCGGAGACAAACATAAGAAGAACCTGATATTTTTATTTGTAATGGTTTATGTATAATGTGAAGTTTCCTATCTGTTAATTCTCTTTTTGCTAAAGATAAAGAAAACAGCTATATTATACCCCAACTGCTATTGAACAGAAAGAGCGTGGATCTTGTTTACTGATATTTGCCATCCTCTCTCTTACATTTCATTGGAACATCATTGGCTTAGACAAATGCTTTTGTTTACCTGTTGTGTTGAATTATAGTACAAATCAAGGATCGTTCACCCCCCCAAATGACAAAACTTGACTTACTTTCTTCTGTAGAACAAACCAGTTCAAGAGACGTTGAAGCTCTAAAAAGAAAGAAAAGCATCATTAAGTATGTGGTACATTCAACTGTGCTACATTTAGTCCAAGAAATCTATATGATTGTTTTGTGACGATCATAATTGACTTTAAATTTAGCTTTTCATTGCAGGAGAGTAAGCAACTTTGGTTTTCACAGAAGAAAAAAGTTGAGCTTGTTTTGAAAGGCTTGGTGGCAGGTGAACTATTCCTTCCAGAATTGGTGATCAGATTGTCTGATTCCAGTGACGCTCCACTGAACACCCATATTAGATGTTTTTATCTCCAGAATTGTTTTGGCTCCACACGATGCCTCCCTCTGTCAATCAAGCTCATGATAGTGACATCACAATCACACCTTTTTCAGACACCGAAAGTCACAATCATTGAAAAGCCGCCATCTAGTGTGACCATGTTTCATAAATCATTTGACAGGCACACTCATGCTGGTTTAACGTACAAGCTCGCGGCCTGTCCGCACGGGAACCTCATGGTCTTAATGAACATCTTATTTTGATGATGGCCTGTATTACGAACAATAATTGAAAAGACAATCAAAGTCATGTGTGGAGCTCAAAACAAGGTAAATGACAACAAACAAAAAGTACTTAGAAACTTATCTTACCATCTCAACTTGAAAACTGAGAAAGATAATTATGTAAATATAGCATAGAGTTATAGATTTATATTTTGTTCATAACACAGTGTAATATAAGTTGTATATTTCTTTCTCTCTTTTATTGATGTTATTCATGCCACAATAAAAGTAAGAGTCACTGTACTCTTATGGAAAAAAAAGAAGAAAAAAAAGCAAGCCGTGGGTTACCACCATCTGTTCTAAGTTGACGTTTTTCAGTATTACTGCCAGTCAAGGCTCAAATAAAAACAGCAACGTGTTCTGTATCTCTACTGTGTGTCTGTGGCTCCTTTTTCTGCCCTACTGCAACTCACCAACTCCATAATTAAACTCTAGAGCTGCTAAATGACGGTCCAGAACTGCCAAAAATCACCACACTTTACACTAAATACTATCTGTCTGCTCTTATGTGCCAGCATATTTAGGCCAATCGAAAGGAATTCCCTTTGCCGAACGTCATTGTGTGTGCCTGGACTAATGTACTGCACTCTGGACAGTAGGACACCTGCTGAGGTTATACAAATATTTTTAGAAGAGAGTTCATGAATTGCTCTGTATTAACAAATCTTAAAGGTCTGCCTTGATCGCTCCCCCTCAAGTAGGTGGTCAAAGATGTAAACATTTTTATACCAGACTTTCTAAATCACTTGTTTCAATTGGAAATAATATTTGTGAAACAAATCAAAAGGATGGCCCAGTATTATCATTCAATGACAGAACCGAAAGCAATAAAAATACCACTTTTATGTCTGGATTAGACTTCAGTCAAAATAAAGAAGCTCCTCTGCTGCCCTCAAAGGAGTGTAACAGTAGGATTTGGAGGCAAAAAATATTGCACTGTGTGACGTTAATTATTTCTGAATGCAAAAAAGCTATGACGTTCAAATATATTACAACATTTTAAGAAGACACACATATAAATAATAATTTAGTGTAACAACTCATTAAACCACAAACAAAATCTTATTTATGTATATATTTAGGACTATTAAGAACCATTTGATGACATATTAAAAGACTCCATGTCCATGTTAAGGATGACTATGCAGCACCAAATTACTTGACACCATTTTAATTATTCATACTTTAACATAATATTAAACATAAAACACATATTTATTTGACAGAAATATGTGTTTATACTGAATGATGATGGAAAACTATCTAGCCCGCCTGTCACAAAACTTTTTTGAAACACTAAAGTAGTCATCTTTTTGCATTTCATATTAGGGATGTCTCGATCAGGTTTTTTTGCCCTCAAGTCTGAGTCATTTGATTTTGAGAATCTACCGATACAGAAACCCAATCTGATACTTCTATAACACATAAAAAATAAATATGAGCAAAGAAACAGATCCAGGATGTTCCTTATTTTTTTTATTTTAACATTTAACAACTCAGTTAACAAACAGAGCACTTCTGTGCGGTAGCATGAACAATTAAGTGACAAATAACATTAATTTTTCACTTTTGGACTATAGTGCAACAGTAAATATATATATATATATATATAATACCTCCAGACCGCAGACATACGATCGCCTCACAGCAAGAAGGTCTCTGGTTTGAGCCTCGGCTTTGTCAGTTGCCATTTCTGTGTTGAGTTTGCATGTTATCCCCGTGTTCGCGTGGGATTTCTCCGGGTGCTCCGGTTTCCCCCACAAGTCCAACAACATGTGGTACAGGTGAATTGGGTAAGCTAAATTGTCCGTAGTGTATGAGTGTAAATGAGAGTTTATGGATGTTTCCCAGTGATGGGTTGCAGCTGGAAGGGCATCCGCTGCGTAAAACATACCACTGTGGCGACCCCTGATTAATGAAGAGACTAACCCTAAAAGAAAAATGAATGACTTAGTATTTGATACAAACATAAAGCAAATATGTTTTACAGAAACATGTTTGTTTTACAGAAAGCAAATATGTTTTACTTGTCACCAAAAACACTAAAGTAGTTATCGTATTGCATTTTAAATGGTTTCAATGCATGTTTAATCACTAATGTAGATGTAATTTGATGTTTACACAACAAAAGTTTAATAATTGCAAACAAAATTTTTTTTAAAATTCCAATTTTACATTAAACTATTGCTCTTCACTTCGTAGTCATTAAATACAAACCAAAAAATGATTGGAAATTATATGATGTATACATTTATACAAATCTTTAAGCTGTACAATCTTTTCTGATGTGATTGTTTTGTGATAGCTTCCTTATAAAAAAAGACGCCGTGTTTTGACTTTATTCCCATTTTCAAATTCTTTTTTTGCTTCAAATTCAGCCTCCTAATGCCGTGACTCTGTTTGACTTAGTTTCAAGGCTTACAAGAAATGTCTGAAATGCCTCTAGAGAAAATAAATCAAATACTTCCCAAACCAAGGCTGTTTTAAAACTCTGTACTTCAACCAAATACAATTGTTAAAAAAAAAAAACAGTTGACACCTTGTCCACCAATCAGAAGGCCAGAAGTCCTCATGGAACCACATGGTTCACGTCTAATGAAATGACTGGTCTAATCAACCCCAACAAGCATGGATGGAGGAAAGGGAACAGCGGAAAGGAAAAATGAATGAAGGTAAGCCTGGCTTTTTAAAATCACAAGCTTTACCTAGCGAAATGTGATAGTTGTGTTAATGTCAATGCTGTTGGGTTCAGAGCTCTTGTCTTTCCTGGCCCTGTAATGCGTTTCCTCTCTGGTGGGTCTGTGCTGCTTTCTGGAGTGTTTGTCTGAGAGGGAGTTAAGTACTCCAAATTTTCGCTTAAACGCAGTGGAAAGTGGGCTGGAAAATTGAGTCTTTAAGTCTTTAAGTGAAGTAGCGTAGCTCAGGGCACTGTAAATATTTGATTTTTTGCCTGTAGCTAATACTGAATAGAGTGTTTTGTAAAGCTGTGTCTGAGCGCTTCTGCTCAATATGAGGTAAAGTACAGCAAAGCAACATCTGATTCCTTGCGTTATCTTTCCTGCTGTCTGTTTTGCCATCTCTGCTGAGTCTCCAATGGAAAAAAAAGGGGGAAATGATGCTTTCACAAGGAACCGACATCATCTGAGGAAAGCAATTAGCATAATTCAGTGTGTGTATTTACAGTTTTTACATGTTTGTAAGCTCATGCTAGCTTATGTATTTTTACAGTTACCATGTCTGCACGCATGATGCATATGTCTGTGTATGTGTGTTCCAGAGAGCTTCTGCGACAGCTCAGTGAAATGTGCAGATTTGAAGCGTGGGTGTTTGGAGATTGAGTGAAAACGATGTCACATTAATGATTTAAAGTAGGTAATAGGATGTGATGTGCCTCCAGAGCCGCCAGCTAAGCTGAGTTTAAGACACTCCGCTAATGTATTCATGAAGAGGGGGGGATTAGAGAGTACTCAGAACTCTAACACACACACGCAATCACACACACATTACCGATGACAGACAAATGTGTACGCACACGGCACCTTAGCACGACCAAAGCCAAACGCATCTGCACTTGCACTACAAAGGCAAAATGTTAACACGCATGCCATTCAACATCAGACAGGCCAAATATGTACGACTGCCACCGCAGAGAATGTCAGACAACAGGTTAAAGCATTACATGTAAACCTAACCAAACAAAAAAAACAGCAACTAAGAAACTTAGAACTTAATTTTTACACTAAAATGATACTAAATGACTTGATAAGATTCTGAAAATATTTTACACAAGGTGTTTTATTCTCACTAAAGCTGCATTTATTTGACCAAAAAGAAAAAATATATATTAAAAAACTATTTCTATATTTCTAAACTATTAAACTAAAATGTGTTTCATGAGATGGAAAATCTGAATTTTCAGCAATGTCACTAAATTCATCATGTATCATTGGAATATGCTGATTTCTCAATTTATAATGTTTATGGATTGTTACATTTATTTTTTTATAATCCTTTAAATCAGAGATGCCTAAGTAGGGCTTGCGGGCCAAAGTTGGCCCATTGCAACCTTTGATTTAGCCCACCATTATATCTGAGAAGAGAGTGAAAATTGAGGATGCTCTTCCAGCTGCAACCCAGTACTGCGAAATAGCCATACACATTTATTCACACTCATACACTACGGCCAACTAAGTTTATTCAACTCACCCATAGCGTATGTCTTTGGAATGTGTGGGAAACCCACACCAACACAGAGAGAACATGCAAACTCAGAAATGCCAACTGGCCCAGCTGGGACTCGAACCAGCGGCCTTCTTGCTGTGAGTCGACAGTGGTAACCACTGAACCACTGTCGCCCCATTTCTAACTTGACGTGACCTTTTTTGTTTGTTTGTCTTACTGCTGAGCTACAAAAAAGCAAACAGAAATGAAATGTTTTAATTAGATGTTGTAATTGAATCTGATTTCGGTGAGCAAAGCAAGGCAAAAACTGGTGGAACTCCATTCTGTTATACTTGAGATTGTTTTTGTTTTAACTGTAATGTAAAAACATGACTAAAATGTAAAAAAGATTATACTTTATTAGGCAATATAAAGCAATGTTTTATAGATATTTTTAAATTTGAATAAATAAATTAGGAAATTACCTATGGTAAGTATATTTACCTTTAGCCCACAAGCCTCAATCAAAGTTTGGTTTTTGGCCCTTTACAAGAAAATGTTTGGGCACCCCTGCTGTACATGAATAGAAATCTAAAAAGAACAGCATTTACTTGAAATAGAAACACATTTTATGATGTCTTTTGTCACTTTTGATACTTTATCTTTTTGCATTTGCGAGTTTGCGCCTTTTCTGAATTAAAAGTTCCTATCAAAAATAATTACAGCTCCAAAATGTTGGTGCATGTAAGTTCTCTGTAATAGTTTGAATTGGAATATTTTTTAATAGACAACTGGTAAATCATACAATTACAAAAACAAATTTAAATGTATTTAGATCTACAAATCTAAATCAGAGATGCCCAAACTAGGGCCTGCGGGCCACAGTTGGCCCATACTAACCTTTGGTTGGGGCTAGAGCTGGGCAATATTGGGCAATTATCTCGATAATTATTTTCCATATAAAACAATAATGATATAGATTTCAATATAAGATGTTGATGCTTCCATATTTAAAAGAGTACCCCAACAATGATTGAAGCCACAAAAATTAGAGGGTCTATTAAGTGACAACATTTTTGTGCAATTCAGTACATCTGACTTCAATTCAGTACATCTCTAATATTAACACACTTTTAGATTGTTGTCTCTGTTTAAAAGTATTTTAGATTAAATGTCAAACCCCCGTGACAAGTCAACATCCTAAAAGTATTCAATGCAACCCTGCTGGGCAGTTTCTGTGCAGATGCACAGTCATTTTCAATACAAGGACAGAGCTTCATGCAGTAAATCAAGTAAAATCCTTCAGTTAACAATACCATTGTAAAAAAATAGGCAATTCACAGAAAACCACGATTCTTTTATTCTGTGAGCAAAGCACAGTTCAATGAAAATTCATTTACTCACCCTCGTGTCATTTAAGACCTGTAAGACATTCTTTCTTCTGCAGAACAAAACAGGAGATATTTTGAAGAAGAAAAAATTTAAGTCTATGAGTCTGACAGAATTTTCATTTGAACGTGCCCTTTACATGATAAAGCAAGAAGTATTCAGGGTCATGTGATCTCGAAATGTCCATGACCATGAGGTGACCCACACAGTTTAACATAAAATAGTTTTAGTTAAGCTTTAAATTACTAATTAATTGTAGCATTATCAATTTCTGTGGAGGTAAAAAAGAATAAAAGACATACCGAGTGCACACTGAGCATAATACAAACAATGAAAATGAAAAAAATTCAGTGTGTGTGGTCTGGGGATGTGCTAGACCTGCAAGCACAGCTGTAGATGCTTAATTCTGCTGTTTAGCTTCACTTTAGCAGTAGGTGAGAGACAGGCATGGCATTGAGAGGAACAGCACTGCCTAAGGCTGCTGTCCAATCAGCTCTGACATATATTTCCCCTACAGATGACACATTACGTTTGTTCTCATTCAGTGACTTCATCAACAGCTGGCCTACTCCACCCCCATCAATGTTCATTCATATGAAATCAATTTAATCTGTCTTTAACATTTGTCTGCCTTCCTTCTAACTCTCTGTTTTGTGTATTAGCCAATTTTTTTAAATCTTAGGTCTCATTTCAGATGAGTCTTGACATGAGATGGCTGCACAATATATCAAAATGATCAAAATATCACTAATATTGATATTGCGATAAAGATAATGCAATGGTTTGCAATAAACATGCGATTTATAACCAAAAGAATCTTTATGCGCCAGCAATTAGCACACACTCTGAAAGACTTCTCAGTACATCAGGCAATGCAGTTATCTTGGCAATGCTGAATTTCTTGTCAAAAACTTGTAATGATTTTAGTATGGATGTTGAAATATTGTATGATCAATTAATAAGACCGCAAAGAAGAAACTTGCTTTCCTGATTGTTTTTAATGTTTTCAGATTTATAGAACTATACCAGTGGAGCTATTTAATACCAGTGTTGGTGATATTTATTTTATTTTGGTTTGTTTGCTTTCTTAAAATTGTTTAATTTTGTGTCTGGATTCTGCCCATTTGGTGTTGTCAATTCTTGTTTTTGAGTCCAGACACTACAGCTGTCTTGTCTTGTATGTTGTGTTTGGCTTAAGTTTTCTCGGGTCGAGCACTCTTATTCTGTTCTTATCTGCCTTCATCTTTTGCGTCATAGTCTAGTTGGTTTCAGTTGGCGCTGAGATGCAAACAGAAAAAACACAAACACCAGGATGAGAGCACACATCCTAAGCATGCCCGGACCTCACGCACGCGCATCAAGCAGGAACGTGCACAGCCCGAACGTGGCCAAGACGGCGCTCATACAAAAGATAAAGACAGACAAGAACAGAATAAGGACGTACTCTTACTATGCTTTCTGAACCATGCCCAGGCCTCGTTTGAGTAGTGTGAGTGCTCTGAATCGGGCTCAGGCACGATTCAGTTGGCCGGCCCCGCATTCCCTCTTTTCTTAGAGTAAGGTGGATAGGGAATATGTCGTAAGACTTCCATTTTGCAAACAAGTAGAAAATATATTGTTATAGACAGTGGCGCCTGCAGTCGTTTACGGCTGTATACGCACTGTGGGTACCTACCATGAGAGGGAGGGAATAAATGAAGCTTTTTATTTATTTATTTGTGACATCATTTAAATTGATTATTAAACAGTATACAATAAAGCTGCCTGCTTTTCCACTATCGTGCCAAATGGTTCTGAGAACACTTCGGTATGTATACGGTTGGTTCTCCACTGAGCCTGGAACGGCGTGTCACAATTACAATCCGTTTTCGGCCTGGAACTCTCCGCACAGAGACAACCGTTCTGAACTGTGCCGACAGATTCTGTGTGTTGACGTTGCGGCTCTGTTGCCAAGCTACCACAGCTGGCTCAGTGGAAGCGTGCTAGTTATTAGACATCCACAAGTGAACTACACTACATTTAATATAAAAAAATGATACAGGTCTAAACCATACAGTTTTGAAAAGGGTTTTAAACAGCAGTCTCTGGCAGAGAATCACTGGCCCACCACATTCTTACGAACATATTTTATTTATTAAAGTTATTATTTCATTAACTTAGACATAACCATGTATAATAAAAATTACTAACCCGTCGTCTAAAATCTTAAAATAAAAAAATTGCCTATTATTTTATTCGTGACTGCTTGATTAATTTGATTGACATGCTAGGCAATGAGACCTTTACTTCGCCTGACTGAATGTGAGTTTATTGCATGCAGCGCTGCATTTGGTAGCACAAAAATTCGCTGTGATCTGGGAGAGAACTTTACCAACAGCTGCATGCACTGCTGAAAGACTTTTTTTTTTCTGCTGTGCATCAAATAAAGACACGCTTAACATAATCGATGTCCACAAGCCTATAGCTACATCCCATGAAACACGAACTTGCAGACTCTTTGAACAACAAGGAATTAACTGCACTTCAGTCAAGCCAGACGGCTTATTTTGTAATGTAATGCCGGTGCTATACCTGAAGGAGGGTTACGGCGTGTTGTGATGTCGGCCGTCACCGGAGAAAGTCTAATCTTTCTTTACTTTTTTATAGAATTTTGTTTGAAAGCTTTAGTAGCACTGTAGCTGTCCAAGGTACTGTTGTATGGTTTAAATTATAGCCTATATATGCACCAATAAACAAGTCAAAATAATGAATAAAGAAAATAAATATGGAATCTTAAATGTCGGTATTGTTTTTACTCAAAAAATGATAATAATAATAAAATGTTTTATAAAATAAAATGATCAATTTTCACCATTTTTAACGATTCAGTTAAATATAAGTTGGATGTTTATAGGGCCATGTAACATGTTTCTGTGTTTCTTTGTTTTTTTTATTCTCTGTGATTTTTAATACATACTGGGTAGCTACGCAAAATATTTTCTAAAATATCAAGCAGGAATTTGTCTACAGCTTTAATTATGAAAACAATAAAATATTAAAAAGAACAAAAATAAAATGATAAAAATACAAAGATATAAAAAGCAGAACTTTTCTAAATTGTAAAAAAATATTCGTTTTTATTTCACTTGATGCATTCGTTATTTAATGTTTGAATACTGAAATAACAGCCATCGGAAGGGGACGGGACGGGACGGTGCTGGATTTGTGCGTACCTTGGAATAAAATCCTGCAGGCACCCCTGGTTAAAGACATCAGGTAAGAGGTGAATGTCATCTTTGTGTTTATTTTATTCTACAGTTTAGTATAGAGAGGAATACGGCTCACGGCGCTGAAGACCTTTCCTTTTCATCAGTTTCTAGCGAGGTAAGGGATTATTCATGAGTTAGAATGTTTTGTTATATTTCTTTTTTTTGTTTGGCTTCACTTTCGTCCCCGTACTCTTAAGAACTAATTTTTGTTTGATACTTTGTTGAATTTGCTACTTTATTATGTTCTTTTTTATTATTGTAAATATTTCTCTTTTTTGTATATATTTTGGGCATTATTCTGGTTTTTACTTTTGCACATAAAATCACTTTTGTTGGCAGTTCTGTTGACAGTGTCTTTTGCTTACACCCTCACATTGTGAAATTACCACTTTTAAAATGTTATTCCTTATAAGTAAGTTTCGTGAAACGGTTACGACAGATGCCAAGCAGCGATCCTGCGTATACAGTAACCGAGTGTGATTGCTCACTCAAGTCACATGACGTGACATGCACTTGGAAAATACTAACTTTGAAACATAATATTTAGAACAAAAGCTGATCATTACTAAGACATTTTAATCAAATGTGATAAAATAAAGATGTGTTTAAATTGGTTCAGTTGGTTTGAGACAAGTAGCGTCAACCGCAACAATGGCCAGCAGGGGGCCTGGGAGTACAGCGGTACGCCACGAGAGTTTCGCAATACGTATCGTGTGTGGTGTATCGTGATATTTCGGTTCGATTTGTAAAATCATTACACCCCTAACTATGAGGGCAAAATAAATAAATAAAATGATCGTTCATTACTCATAATCGAGTTAAAATGTTCAATTAATCGATATTTTGATTTTAGGCCAAATCACCCAGCCCTTGGCAAAAAAGTTTTCCAGTTTTAGTTAAAAACTGTTTCAAGAGTTCACACTTAGCTCATGATGTATCACATAGCTTGTTTGGCGTGCTGTCCCAGAGGAAAGAGAGCCCTGAGCTCAAGGGATCCTCGGGCCCAGGGCGAGGGGAAATTGAGCTCAGGTCGATCTCAAACTCCCCCGCTGCTGAGGCCAAGATGAACTTCGTGAGAGTAAGACATTAGAAAAAAAGATTAAAGTTTATTTTATCTATAATATAGAGCATATTTGGACGGTGGGAGGAAACTGGGGAACCCGGGGGAAACCCACGCGGACACGGGGAGAACATGCAAACTCCGCACAGAAATACCAGATGGCCCAGCAAAGACCTGACGCCATTGGTATTCTTGCTGTGAGGCAACAGTGCTAGTCACTGGTCCACCGTGCCACCCATTCTAGATAAAGGTGGAAGAAGGGGAGGAGGGGGGTTTCTTCCAGGCGAAGATAGTTGTTGAAAGGAAATGATGATATATATATATATATATATATATATATATATATATAGTGACTTGGGATCCTTTGATTGGAAGATCATCATTAGCTAATGTGGGCCAGCTGGGTCAATCATAAGCACGTGCTCCTCTCGAAATTAGTTTAAAATTAAACTTCACGAAGTGTAAATGCTTAGACAGCCACATTTAATTAAAGATGTCTACAAATACAACTTTGATGTCTTATATTAAATATTATATATATACAAACATGTAGTTTTGCCATTTACATTTAAGCTACGAATACTCTGATGTTGCCTTTGTTTTATTTTGTGTTGCTTTATTATTTTGATGTAATGTATTTCAGAAATGGCAAGTAAACACACAACTTCTGGTCAGATGATCTCTTCCTGTCTGAGCGGGAATTTCCTGAATAAAATTTAGGGACCAGACTTTATGCAACTCGCCTAACTACACCAGAAAAGTTTGTTTTAGATGTTGATTCTGTATCTGTTCATTAATCATCATCAGCAAAAGTACGATCATAATAGTTTCGCTACTTTTAAAAGTTTTGGATACAGCGCTTAACATTTTGTACCACCAATTTGACTGTGTTTGTGCTTTATCCAGAGAACAGCTTGTCTAAGCGGTATGTGAGGAGACCGCTTGCACCCGCTGGCCTCCATTTGTAATTTATCAAATTGATTTTTGAAGCATTTTTCTCCAGCCATTAACACCCGAATCCACACATGCTAATATTATGCTAATAGTATGTTAATTGAGAGGGGAGCTGCTAAGCAGGCCTGCTGTCAGGAGCTCTTGTGAAAACTGGGTGGGGTCACTCGCAAGCTGCAAAACGAGCCGCAACACAAATAAACAAATCTCTAAAAGCTTACAGGAGCAGCGCTGCATGTTAACGCACAAAGGAGGGGGGCAGTCGGCCACTCATCAAAATAAACAAATGTGTGATTAAAAGCGAGCCTGCAGTCCTCTTGTTCATGTCACCGGATGAAAGTTAATTCCCACAAAACACATTTTAGTCAAGACATAAAGCAGTTGAATAAAAAAATGCAAGGTATTGCAATGCATTCTTTTGTATAATTATTTGAAAAGGGGTTGTATTGTGCTGTCTTACCATGTATATGTAGTGATGTCCCTAAAATCTATTTCTGTTTAAAAAAAAAGCATGCTGTTTTTGAGTGTCTCTTTAAATGCAAATGAGCTACTGTTCTCCGCCCCCTTGCCAAAAGAGAGCTTCATACAGTAGATTGTGTCTTGGTTACTCTGGCAGCAACACAGCAACATCTGAATTTTGCCTGTCACAATAATCAATATATCAACCTATCGCACAACACATGGACATGACCTCAATAATTTTTGGTGATGCAATATATGTCGCCCATACATAAAAACAATTCTAGCAACATTTTAGCTGATTGCACAACTTTTCTATCTCTATTGGAGGTGTCCGTGTCAGAATGGTTAAAAGACATTATGGTATTTGCTATGAATTACTATAGTATATTTTCATGTGGGTGTCTGACAGCTGAAAGTAGACTTGGTAGCAGATATCGCAGCCTCTGCTACTTTTTACCTTGCACTTTTTTGTTAACATTTATTATTATTTGTTTGTTTAGGATATGTGTTTTCACATTCTGATTCCAATGCCCAATTATTAAATTGTTCAAATGACTATGATTAAATCAAATATTCTTATGAATAAAATATGATGTCAGTGCTTCCCACAGGTTTGAAATATATTTGCAGTGGTAGCCGGATTGAAACGGATTGATCCGTCCTCTGTAGGCTAGATCGTCTCATTTCAAAACACTTGGTTCAGCCTGTGTGGACTTCGAAGGACTCACCTTTGAAGTCTGCATCCTTCGGAGGATGCAGCCTCTGAAATGGGACACAGCTAATATCTCTAAAGACTATCATGATTAAAGATGAACGTGTAGATTATTTAAATAAGGCAAATGCAAATTGATCAACCACTACTAATGGTGTACATATATTTTGCAGCCAGTTTAGACCATTCACTTCATCCTCTTCGAGTATATAGTAAAGTTTTAGATTAAAAAAATTATTATTTAATGTTTCTCTTGCTCTCTCACGGTTGTATGCGTGCAGCCAGCTGCGAAGCCAAGGGAAAGTAGGCATAAATAAGAAGGTAATGCAAAAATGCATATGAGCTTTAGAAAGCAAAAGTATTTTTTTCTGTCAAAAACAGCCTAAATCAATGGTAGATATTCTGACAAACCACAATTACTATACAATCGCAAGAAAGTGGAAGAGATCAAGTCAGACACAAAACTGATTTACCAGTTATAACAAGATGACACAAATATTATGACACATTTATATAAACAGAACAACTTACTGAAATATACTGTCTCTCGTATGCTCACTGGAAGATGTCAATAAAACAGTAAACAATAGCAACAAGCCATGCAGAATCAAAAACTGGTTAGCTAGCTAGAATTGTTTTTACAAAGGAGAATTTTGCTAATTATATTTTTACATAAATAACTGATGTTTCATTTATTAAACAGGATTTGAATAATTCAGTCTTGAAAAAAAGATTTTATTATAGCTACCGTTTAAATATTTTGTTAAATGTTTAAATTTGAGTATAAATTCATTATCAACAAAATATTATTGTGTGGTGGGTTGGGGGTTTGTCCATTATTGAGCTGTCCCTCCCACAATTAACTCCCAAAATCTGGCTGCCAAACACATAGAAAGAGCGAAAGAGTGTGACATTTGTGTGACAAGGGTATGTCAAAAGCACAAAACACAAACACACACACAGGCAAGTCTATATAACCATATGTTTGAAACTTACCAGACATCGCCAACTTGCGGATGTCTAAGATGAAAATAATTTAAATTAGGGATATTTTGACATACACAAAAAAGATTTCTTCCAAAAAATCAGTGCTTTTAAGGCAATTGAAAAAGTTCTGAAACATCTAGCAATGAAGGAGTATTTTTAATAATAATATCTGGCTGTGTGTATGTTACTTTGCTTGTTACCCAGCTATTTCTCAAATTTGTAAATAATTGGATGCAAAACATTGAAAATTGAAACATTGAAAATTATATTTTAATTTTAAAGATGATCAGTCTGCAATGTCAAGTTTGCAGTGTCATAAATGAAATATCGCTGTGTGTGTGTGTGTGTGTGTGTGTGTGTGTGTGTGTGTGTGTGTGTGTGTGTGTGTGTGTGTGTGTGTGTGTGAATGAGAGAATTTGCAGTGGATCAAAGTCTTACATAAGTGCTGCAGGTGAAATTATGATCTTAAGTTATTAGGATATGCTGATATTTGCTCAACCTATATTTTTATTTAACCTATGCCTTTTTTCACGAGAAAAAAAATGTATCAATAATATCTTTTTGCCATTAAAAAGTATAATAAAAGTAAGATATTAAGTTGCGCGCAGTTATCTATGCCAAATGTTAACTGACTTCAACGGTATTCACAGATTTATTTATTTATTTATACCTGGCTTCATCATGAACACATTTAATTTCACCTCAAATATTATTAATTCTTGTTTATTTTGTAGATAAACAACCAACAAAAAATACATTTAAAATTAACATACTAAACCTTGTTTAAGAACATATAGGTTTAGTGTTCAAAAATGATCTTTTCTTCAGGCATACTGCTGTCCCATTAACTCACAATCAAAAGATTGTACAAACAAAACACAAAGTAAAATATTTAAACTACATAATGACTACAAAAAATTACTACAATTACCTTTACAAGAGAGCAATATGATATGCTTTGAGCCACAGTCACACTGCCTTTATTAAAAATTTGGTTTTGTTGATCTGTGAATTATTTAATTTATTTACTCAATTTTTTTACTCAAAAAATTACTTTTGCAGATTGTTAAAAACTATTTGCTTAAAATGAGTTGAAACAACACATATATTAAGGTTTTTTGGGGGGACCACTTAATTGTTTTATGTTAAATCCACCAAGTTAACTTAATCGATTTGTGTTGGGATAACATGAAGGCATTGTGTGGAACCAAGTATTTTTTATCGTGTGGGATTTAGTGGAGTATAGTGTTTTTATTGGTCATTAAATCAAATGGAACAATCTAGCTATATATATTAGTTATTGATGGGTTAATGAGTGCCACTTGCCGTTTAAAAAAAAAGAAAACCCCAATTTTTTGGGGTGGGGGTTGGTAGTATAGTATCAAGTCTAGCATACTCTGGTATCAGTATTCAGGTCAAATATTGATAGATTTTTTTAAAATTTGTCTGTAGGCTCATTTGAGATATTTTATCTGTGCTAATGAACTTTTACACTTCTTTAAATAATTTGATTTAAAAAATTATGCTTTACCTTTCCAAGAATATATAGATCATTTGGAGGTAATGCTCGTGCATGTCATAATTTAGGCTAAATTGTAAAATATCTAAATTGGAAAACTGAAGTTTGCTCTGAAATAAATGTGTAATAATTACTAGATTGATTGGACAAATAAAAGCATCATATTTGATATAGATTTTAGCATGATTCTTTTAATGAAGAGATTTTAATACTTGCTTATTTTCCAACATAGGCTCATTCTAAAAAGGTAGCCTTGTATACCTTTCTGGATGTTGCAAATTAAATAGCAAGAGCTACGTATTGCTGCATTCCGTCTTTAAAACGAACACTATGGAGCTGTACGACGCCGTTCCTTATTGTGCTTACCAGTTGACTGCTTACCTCCATATGGACAGCTTTCCAGCTGTTATCAGTTTGTCCATTAGCTCGCCTTGTATGTCGGAAGACTTGATGCAGAGAGGAGTTGACCATGACATCAGGGTTCGAGTCTGGCAAAGAACGGTTCCAGAAAGCAGGTAAGACAAAAACAGAAGTGATAAATAACAGGGTGAGAATGTAGTAAAATCTAAAAAACATTATAAAAATATGACTGCCACGAGGGCTTTTCTTTTTCTGGATTGCTTTTTAAAACACTGTCAGTTTAGGTAAGGTGGTGGGTGGGGGGTATCAGTGGTTTTTAAAACACTATTGGTTGGGTTTAGGGAATGTCAGTCAACAGTAGCCTCTGGTATATTTACGTGAGGACAGCAGACTCGAACAGCACTCATGAGATAAATTTGAGATTTCAAAAAGCGAATACAGGGGCCTTGGTGTTTTTGCAAAAACAAAAACTGCAGAAAGATTTACCTCATGGCACGTATTTGCCGCTCTCCATAAATGTATATAGCAGTACACCTGGGTTGTTATTTTCACTTACAGTTCCTAATGAATTTAAAGATTAAGATTTCAACTCTTAAAGGTCTTTCTTTGCTTCTCTTTTGTTTTCTTTATATAAATTGCAGACATCAATGGTATTAGAGGTCAAAAACTAATAAATAGGATATGTAAATTAGTGTAGATTTTCACTGCAAACAACACAAATGGCACAAATACTGTAATTAATACTGCTGAGAAATTTTTGAAAAAGACCGCATGAAATCTGTCCTCTCACCATAAAGTCTGTTAAAGACTGAAGTGTTAAGTCCAAACGAGACAAATATTTTAAGGATATGGGACAGCTCTTTCACTTATTATACAGCTTATTAATAGATAAATACGTTTGGTTATAAGTTATCTTAAGCTGAGATAAAATTGTCTTTTAATTTCACCTATTTACTATCTGAAAAAACAATTAGGGTGTACAAAAAAAATCATCAATATAATTTTTTTTTTATTTATATTGAAGTACTGTTAAAATTAAAGTCTTCAATTAAATGTTTTATTTAATCAGTCACAAAGATGCAAAATATCTTTATCTGTAAAGAATTAGACAGGAGGTGTCCTATGGGAATAACGTGTCTTAGAATGCCAAAACTTACCAATCACCGTGATATATTTTTGAGAGCTAGCTGTGTAATAACTAGTATTTCCCACAACTCATTGCTCTTTGAAGGTGGATTCGGTAGAAAAAGAATATATACTTTACCTGCAACAACACTGTATATTGGTAGAATAAATTAAATAAACTAAGAAATGTGTAGTGTGCAAAGGAGATGTGGACTGTGACAAGATGATTGATTTACAGAAAGGTTAACCATCACTATGTGACAGTAAGGTCAGTTAACTGTAATCTGATATTAAAGTCATAAAATTTGCCTGCTCAATATACATTTTCATCATAAACAGTAGACACTTATATTAGTAGACACTTATATTAATAAATAGACAGGTTGCAATGATGGTTTTATATACTCAACAAGTGTTCAGTTTAGTTATCCATATGCTTTCTCTGCTGTATTGCACAAAAGATGGACACAATGACATGATAAACAAATTACTAATAAACTAATGATTCTAATTTTAGTAATACAGTTACTTACATAGTTTGGGCCGTGCATAGCTTTTTTTCCAGCAAGACAAGCACACAATGCAGTCTAATGTGGTTATGATTCCTGTAGAAATATATCAGGATTTATTTACATTAATGTCACTGTTAGGACAGCATAATTTTTAATAAATATAGTAAGCAATTTCACACGAGCACGTGCTGTTTCAAGTAACGGTGTGGTCATACAGCTGCCACGTGGGGCGTTATAGAAATATTGACAGGCCAACGGCTCCACTTCTCATGTGATATTGGTTTAATAGTGCAAAAAGACAATAAAGCATAAATTACATTTAAAACAGAATGCCACTTTACCGTTGTGAAATAGGGTACAAACAGCTGAATCAACGGTTCCGCATCTCCGAGCAAAACGCCGCTTTTGGCCGTTCCTGATTGAATCAAATCTTGAATGAATCATTTAAGAAGTGACTCGATCATAAAGTGTCGCGATCAAACGATCAAATCTCGCGTGCTTTTAAAGGAGTGATTTGAAAGTTTAATGGGGTTTTTTTTCACTGCACGGTGAACATTATAGGATATCACATACCCCAATGTCATCTAAGATAATTTTGTCTCTTTTTTTTTTCTTCAGTGGACAATAATGAATGCTAATTAATTCATGATCAATTAAGTGGACTACAGTTCCACGTGAAAAATATTCTGGTGATATTACAGTATTTATTACACATTTATTCACAATCTAGTTCATACTATTGTGTGCATTCATTGGCATTCATATATATTTTAATATATACAACATATCTCACTTGACTATGGCTCTAAAATAGAAGCCTATTAATTTTAAATAGCCCTAACAATTGTAGCTTTTCATGTGATGAAGATGAAGTTCCATGAAGTTTTAATGCAATATTTTGAAAATCAGTGGTAGTGCAAGATTACGCATTATCTAATGATTAAAATGTATATCAATGTTTACATTTTTAAGAAAATGATCAATCATTTTGCTAGATATTGCTTCGCTTGGATCATACAGAGCCCTTCATGCTGCATTAAAACTGCAGTTTAGTCCTTCAACCAGTTTGCCCTGTGATAAACCACCATATGGACGAAATTTTCAGGATATCTGAACTAATCCTTTAATTTTCTTACCCTCAGGCTAAACTGTAGTCCTTGCCATTCATAAAATGCAATTTAATAGCAACTTACACTTTGAAAGGCAACTAAATTAATACTCATAACTCTAGATGATACAATGAGATTACAAATTGAAAAAGTCAGTATAAGAAACAACCATTACTAATTTTTATTTACATTATTATAATCTGCAAAGTGGGCTGCACGGTGGCGCAGTGGGTAGCACGATCGCCTCACAGCAAGAAGGTCACTGGTTCGAGCCACGGCTGGGTCAGTTGGCATTTCTGTGAGGAGTTTGCATGTTCTCCCTGTGTCCAAAGACATGCAGGATAGGTGAATTGGGAAGGCTAGATTGTCCGTAGTGTATGTGTGTGAATGGATTTGTGTGGATGTTACCCAGTGATGGGTTGCAGATGAAAGAGCATCCGCTGTGTAAAACATATGCTAGATAAGTTGGCGGCTCATTCCACTGTGGCGACCACAGATTAATAAAGGGACTAAGCCAAAAAGAAAATGAATGAGTCAATAAAGAACTAATTTTGAAAGGTCATCGTTCCAGAAATTCTTTATAAATGATTACAGCATCTAGTGAATACATGTGCTATACAAACCATGACCCCTTAATGCAGTCTGTCCTGTACCTCCATACGCCCCTTGTCTCCAAAAGCCCACTGCTGACCTCTTCAGGATGTGGAATTGTCGCTCTAACCAAATAAAGACACCTCCTTCCCCCTCTCAGACTTGTTTTCGCCCTTTCACTGACAGTGCACTGGAGCGCATCTTTAATTTGCCCCGGTCGCCATTCGCTCTGTGCTCGAAGACTTTTGAGTTTGTGTGTGTGTGTCTTTTTTTCTGGCAAATATTTGTTTTTGATTTGCCAGAATGAGAGAGGCCCCACTGGCATGTTCTGGGGCAGCGTTGCTCATGCCCTCGGTGCAGTGACCGCTATAGCCAGCTGTTGACTTTGTAGCTGAAATTTGTTTAATATTCACTTTTCTTCATACACTATGCCCTCATTCAGAAGTAAAGGGTTAGAGCCTCTAAGCCTCATTATTGCATAAATTCATCCTGATTCATGTGCTTCAAAGTAACACTATTATTTATGACACATTTTCTTAAAATGGACCTGGTGCTCCTTTAAATAAGAAGTTTTTCCTTCACTTTTCTTTTTCTGATGCCATTGACCCCCTAAAAAGGATGATCCTTTTATTAAGTGACCCTTTTTGTAAACACGCAGGCAGTTGTAGTTCTTTTTTAACCTTTAAGGCCAATTATACTGTGTGAGAAAGTGCAAAAACAAATACGGCTATTGCTGTATACAGCGTTCAGCTTAAATGAGTATACACTAACTGACATACATATAGTCTTGTCGCCTGTAAGTTTTAGGAAAAACAAATAATAACTTGGCATCTAGTTGATCATTTGGTATCAGAAGAGGCTTATATGACATGCAAAGGCCTTTAGATTACGCTTATTTTACCAAAATAAAATATGATCATGTCTTGATTTTTAGTTATTTAATTAGGACAGTGAGGTCTGACTTTGCTTAGACAAAAGTCTTAACTTATTAATGAAGTCATCTGGAATGGCAAAGAAGGTGTTCTTGCAGGACTCCCAGAATTTATCAAGATTCTTTGGATTCATCCTCAATGCCCCCTTCATTTTACCCTAGACGTGCTCAATAATGTTCATTTCTGGTGACTGGGCTGGCCAATCCTGGAGCACATTGACCTTCTTTGCTTTCAGGAACTTTGATGTGGAGGCTGAAGTATGAGAAGGAGCGCTATCCTGCTGAAGAATTTGCCCTCTCCTGTGGTTTGTAATGAAATGGGCAGCACAAATGTCATGATACCTCAGGCTGTTGATGTCAGCAGATCTCTCGCATGCCCCCATACAGAATGTAAGCCCAAACCATGATTTTTCCTTCACCAAACCTGATTTCTATGAAAATCTTGGGTCCATGCGGGTTACAATAGGTCTAGGGCAGTAATAATTGGATAGTTTGTGATAATTGGAATGCAGTTCAACAGATGATTTACCAGAAAAATCTATCTTTTGCCAATTTCCCAAATGATTAGCTAGAAGTCAAGTTATTATTTGTTGCTCTTACAACTGGGATCGACGACAAGACTTTTGTCAGGTAGTGTACACTTTTGTAAAATTTGAAATCAAATTTTAGCAAACAGCAAAAATCAAGAGAAACAATATCAAATTTAGTTTTGTTTTATTTATTTATTTATTTATTTTTGCAACTTGTTGCAATTGAATTTAAATGTATTATCTTTCTAATCCTAAGTACATGACCAAAGTCACGTAATAATATGAAGAGTTTAGACGCAAAAACCTCTAAATGCCATCTGAAATTTTCTTCTAAAATACACATTTTTATCAGGCTCCTGTGCAGTAATTTCACTGTTTACGGCAAAGGATAAGTCCTTTTCATGGTCTTTAAAGTGAAATAACACAACATAAACAAAGGAGGCTGAGAAAAATGCTTATTTTCGATACAAATTTCAGACAGCACATAGAGGTTTTTGCATCTGAACTCTTCATACTGTATATTATAATATTATAATAAAGCATCTATTGCAGTAGCAAAATGTTTTCCAAATTTTCTGCAGAACATAATTTTAAAAACTGCTCTAAAACATTCAATTAATTGTTGTAAATTGCTGCTGGCCTCTCATTTTATGATGTACTTTCATATGTAATTTCTGATCACTCAGGTTATTTGGCTGTTGATTAACAATCACTCTTAATAATAAAGATTCCACATATTTGTTAGAGTTTTTTCAGTTTATTAATTATTTTTTGATGTCATCGAACAGAGATGATATTATGTGATCCTGTAGGGCAACTTTCCCAGAGAGTTTTGTTCATAATACACCTGAATAAGCAATATTTGTCTACAAACTTACTTGAAAGCTCATTAGATCACTAGAAATTAGGGTTGGAGCTAAACTTTCCTGGACAGTGGTCCTCTAGGACCCAAGCTGCCAATCCCTGCCACAAAATAACCATTTTGGTGCCTTTCACTTTCCCTTTTTTCATAACATGAAAAAGAAAAGTTTGGTAATTTAATAAAAAAGCATTCCACTATAAAGAACTGTTTTAACAGGAATTAACAGGTTCTTTAAATGTTAAAGGTACTTTATGCAGCCGTCTACGCCAATAAAGAACCTTTTCAAAACGTTCATGGCCTAGGTGAAGTCAGCAGAAGAAGAACAGTTGCACATTAGTACATTTTGATCCCATAGTTAAACCCTTTCAGAACAACATGCCCCAATGAATTATTCATAATACATTCAGGAACATGCATTAAGCAAGTAAATAGGATCAATTCTGATTTCATGTTGGCTTGAACATCTAAACCCATTGCATGTCTCCACTTCAATTATGACTGATTCTTTCAAAGTTGGAGCATCTGGTGTGGAGAATAAGTCCATCAGGGATGAAAGGGTAGGTGTTTTTACAGCCCAGCTAATGTTATTTGCATGAGGGACACATTAGTGGCCTTTGCCATGAATAGTAGGATAGAGAGATGAGAAGGGTCAGATGAGACATCCGAGACCACGAGAGCGACAGGATTTGCGCCAGTGTCCGGGGATTACAGTGCATTGAGCACACACGGTATTCTGAGTGACGGGGATTTAACACGGGCCAGATAAATCCCAGAGTTGTGTAATTGTCGAGTGCCAAGCGTTGTTCGCGCAGAGCGGGCCTGTTGAGCAGATGTGGGGTCATCCTGTGGTGTCTGTTAGTCCTGCGGTTAGTCCTTTAATAAGAGCAATGGGACACTGCTTACCACAAACTGCAGGCCTGTAAACTGCGCCTGACTGCCTGGGAATCTGGCATACAGTAGTACATACAGACGTGGGTCGTGTTAGTTTGGTCTTGAATATTATTCAGTCTCTAGAGAGAGTTCAGAGATATGGTATAAAACCAGAAAAAAAGAGAAGGGTCAAATCTCAGCTTTTTACTTTCCTGGTTGATGCACACAGATTGAGCTGTAAAAAATAAGGTTTCTGACATAGGATAAAAAATTTTTTAAAGTCACTGTGATTTTACAGCTTACAATTAAGACATTTGCCTCAAATTTCTGGGTTTATGTCTCAATGGGGTATATGCACACGGACTTTTATTTGCACACGGAATTTCAGTCAGCCAGCCCCTTCCAGTGAATTGTCATCCCATACAAAATCGCAACGTTTAAGATCTGATTTCTTCAAAAAACAGCAATCTTCACTGCCTGGCTGAGATATGATATAAAGTAGGTATCAGACCATGCAAGAACCACTGCACTAAATTATATTTTCCTGCGCCATGTCTTTTAAATATGGAAATTAATTTTACCACAGTATTTTCAATGGAGTTTCTGCGCTAGTCTGTTGCTAATGATGACGACTGTGTTTAAACGATCTTTCGTATCTTTTTATGCATTAACAGTCAAATGAATGCTTAAGTCTATTTAACTGGTTGTATTTTAATTACATTACAGCATCCATGCTGTAAAAGGACCCTTATGAAAATGAAAACACATGAAACTTTCACCGGAAGTTCATCATTGGCTAAAAAACTTAAGCTGTGCATAAAGCACATTCTCACAAAAATATATGGCATAACTGTAAGATATTAAATGACAATTAAACTCAAAATAATGACTTTTGCTTCTTGTTAATATTACTTCTCTAAAATGAGTTAAAACAAACAAGTTTTTTCGTAAGTTTTTTTGTGGGACAACTGATCTGTTTTATGTTCAAGACACTTAAATTTGTAAAAACGATTAAGCTAACTAAATAGATTTGTGTGGGTGGAACATGATTGAATTGTGTGGACCCCGCATTTTTACAGTTTAAGAGAAGTCAAAACTCCAAGAGATAAACAGAATTGAGAGAAAATTTCCAGAACTCTGGGTTTAGATGAGTTTAACATCACACACATTTGATTTATTTCTCGTTAACAAATGTATAATTGTAAGATATAAAATTACAATTTGCATTTAAAAAGTCATAAATGATAAAAAATTACAGAATTCTGAAAGTTTGTGTAATTTTAATTCTCTTTTTGTCTCAAAACCTAAATATAAAATCAATTCTCACAGATGTTCACTTCTCACACTCTCAATCTTAAATGTGAAATAACATTACAATTTTTAAAAATAAAAATAAAAGTCAGTCATGATAGATAAAACTCAGATCTGAGAGGAAAAATCTCTAAATTGTCACCCTTTTCTAATAATATGGGGAAAATGCTTTTCTTTCTCCCAATTGCAAGTATACAGGCATTCTCAGAATTGATCAATTTTGTATTTCTTGCGATTTAGATTTTGATGATATCTTACTCAATTCTAACCCATTTTTTGTTTTCTCAGAATAACAAGAAATGAAATGTAACTTCTCAATCCATAACTTGCAAGTCTGAGAAGAAATGTCAGAATTATGGGATGTAAACCCAGAATTGATAGGGGGAAAATCACAATTTAAAATCGGAATTGTGAATAAAGTGGGGAAAAAAATATATCAGTATATATCAATATCAATATCTCCTTTCCCTTTATTTTTACTGTTGTAACACACAAGTAAAGCTTTAAAATTAAATCTTTATTATTAAATTGAAAGCTTTATTAAATCTGTTTAATTTAATAACAATGTTGATTTCAAAATGAATATACATTTTTCATGATTCATTTTAATGTTGTGATGCCTCATTATTATATTTCTTTCATCATTATTAGTCTAAATTTTAAATAATCTGTAATACTTAGTGCTTAAAAACATGTAAAACCATATTAAAGGATTATTTAGAAGTAAACTGCAAATAAATAAAACTGAAAATACTTGTAAAATTTGTTTTAAAAGTTGTAATCTAATTTCTAAATATGTGAATGTATAAAACGTAAGCTAAAATTGCTGATGTTAAAAACGGAAATGTCAATAGCACATAATTAATAATACAAATGATAAAGTGAGAAAAAAACTTCCGCAGGGAGAATTTGTTTTCGCATGCATGGCCAGACTTTTTCTGCATGTTTCCCTCGCTTGTGGATTATGATGTCTTTGAAGCCAAAAACCAAAGTCAAACCTGCTATTTACTCCCAGGTTCTGACAAGAAATGGGATTGCAATGAGAACGTCCTGCGCACTAGTGTTATTTGAGAGATGTGTTCGAGGAACTAAGCCAGGCTCCGGGTCTGATAAAAGAGGTCACATGACACAAACTTGAAGAATTTGGGAAGGAGAAATATGTCTGAATGCACTTATATGGAGAAGAGGAATGGCGTGCAGACATCGTGTCATGTTTGTCTTTGTAGATAACAGATGCTTAAAGCTCAGAAATCTTTGTTAGAAAAATATATTTTTAGCTCAGGAAGTACGTGAATGAAAGCATTAAATAATAAATATTAAGTGTATTATTGTTTTTGGCAAGAAGGTATGAAAAATAGATGAGTACTTTTTCTCAGGTTTCATTCTTTTGTTTACATTCTTTTGTCAATATGTTTTATTGACAGTTTTATCACCTAGGTGAGAGAGGACAATTAAATCCTAGGCGTCTACCTTATTGTCTTAACACAGATTCCTCAATGTAATGTTAAGTGGGGCGCTGACAAAGGAAGTGCGGATCCAAATGCGAATGGTCAGTACAGGCAGGCAGCAGGCAACGTAAACAAACAAAACAACAAAGCAAAGGTCTAACATGGAAAGGCAAGGCAAGACTGTCAAACGGGATCAGGAACCTGTGTGCGTGTGTGTGGTGCATGACTGGAACTTGTAGTTCTTGAAATAGTGGATTGGTAGTCCGTGCGTATACCAGCAATTTGCACAGGCTGGATCACTGGTGACCATGACACCAAAAGGGTTGAATCTTTGTACACTGCAATACAGCATCGAAGTATGTGCCAATCTCTTGTTCACATTTTCAGCATTTATTACCATCCAAACATCCTATTCTAAAAAGTCAAATTGGAGTGTAGTACTACCTATGAAGCATCTTATGCTGTATAAATGTACCTCTTGCTTCTTTTATATATTTTCCATTATAAATAAGAATTATATTCCATGTATCTTTATTTATATCATTACTAATATCTTTTTGCCAAATCAATCTTAAATTTTCGCAATAATTACACACAATTTCTAAATATGTGAATGTATAAAATCTAGCCTAAATGGCTGATGTTAAAAATGGAAATGTGAAGAGCACATGAATAAATAATACAAACGATAAAGACTGAGCATTATTTTGAATGTTAAAAATACTCTTGCATGTCTCTCACACATACTGTCCACATACACAGCTCTTCCGAGAGTAGAAATACATTAAAATTCTCCAGACAAGCATAATTGGTGTGTCTGAAAAATTGCAAATAACAGTAATTATCAGATATTACTTGTTCCGTGGAAATAGCCAGCGTGTCATTTTCTGTTTTGATTGCCGTGGTCAGATGTCTGCAAAAAAGTTTCCGCCACTCAATTTACAATGCAACATTAGAACATCTTTGTTTTTAAGGACGTGTTTATGTTGGAGTTGAACCCGTTCACATTGTAATGGGATTTTCTTTCAATTTTTTTTTTCCGATCCAGAAGAAAAGAAAGAAAACAAACAGAAGTCGGTGCTCCTTTGTTTCGGATTCCTGGTTTTGTTGATTTTCGACCCTTTAAAGTCCTCTGATATCCGGAAGTGTTTACAGTCTAATTACTGTCTGTTTTGGAGCTCCCCTCTAGAGCTACCAGCTGTGGAGCGGCTCGAGATGAAAAACATACGCGGGGGAAAGAGAGAATGAGAGAATTAATGGAGGGAAAGGGGGAGACGATGGATGTGTGTTGACAGTTGGAATGTCTCTGGATCCGCAGGTCATGCAGAGATTCTGTCCCCTGAAAGTGATCCAGATGCTCTGGGCTTTGACTTGGGACCAAGAGGCATTTCTTCTCTTTCTCACACACACACACATTGAACCTGTGTGCCATCGCTTGAAGGGGTTGAACAGACATGAGGGAGGGTGTTAGAGGACCCTTGTGCAATGGGGATCCCCTTTTGCCAAAGACACAGGGGTAGGTGAAGGAACGCCCTCACTGTGTCATGATAACGTTATTTCCATGTTGCTGACAACCTGTTTCAGACGGAACGCAGTGCAAGACTGTTTCTGACAAGGGCAGAGATTCACCCCTGGCCTTGTCTTAATAATTAAAGTGTCTGACTCTTTATAACGCATGGTTTAGGAATGCCCTTGAAACCAGTAAATAAGATAAAACCAGGATTAAGGGAAATTAGGAACTAATTATTATTCAATTCTTTGATTATTTGCTCAAATATTTTAATATTTACTAACTGAAATCTGGAAATGCTTTTGTTTTCTAAGCATCATTACTTTAGTATTGAATAACTAATGTATATTTTATTAATGGTCAGATTTTGTTTTTATTATTATCATATGCATGTTTAATTTTGGCATTTTACGCCATGTCTTTGGCATTATTATCTATCTTTTAATTTTAATTTATTATTAATTTAGTTTTTATTATAATTTTATATTAAAAATAGATTTATGCATAATATTACATGATGATTTGCTGAAAAATAATGTGAACTATATGCAATAATATAACAGTTTTCTATCTCAATATATTTTTTAATATTTTACTTGTTCCCAGTGTTGGGTTGCAGCTGGAAACTGTGTAAAACATATGGTGGATAAATTGGTGGTTCATTCCGCTGTGGCGACCTCTGATGTATAAAGGGACTAAGCCAAAGGAAAATGAATGAATAGATGTTTTATTCATTAATTACTTCAGTCTTCAATGTCATATGAAATAATTCTAATATACATTTTTTTCTGCTCAAATATTTCTTATTATTATCAATAATGAAAATAATTTGTACTACTGTTCAAATTACCATAAAAATATTTTGTCTTATAATTTTCATCAGGGACTCTTAAATGAATCGAAACCATTTTCTATGATTAAGCACCATTGATAATTGACCATAAAAACCAGCAGATTAGCATTTGTTTGGATGTATGTATGTTTGTATGTATGTATGTATGTATGTATGTATGTATTTATTTATTTATTTATTTATTTATTTATTTATTTATTTATTTATTTATTTGTTTATTTATTTATTTGACAACTTACCAGAAATGAACATTTTCACTTATAAAAAATGTGACAGGGCCTGACCTTTAAGCTTGTCTTCCTCAAAAAATCATACAATTCAATGATAGACTGCATCCTTGATCACTGTCAGCATCTCCATCAATTGATGTTACTTTCTTTGAATTATTGCCTTAAAGGTGTATTGCACACATTTTATGTTAAAATTACTGCAAATGTTACAGGATTGTCTGAAACATGGGCACAATTTATTTGTATTTTATTTGTATTATATATTTATAGTATTTATTAGAATAAATTATTTATAATTTCATGTTTTAATTGAATCATAATTAAATTAAACATAATGTTAACCATTTAATCAATGGTTGTGAATGATAACAACTAAAATTTGCTATTTCTAAAGTTTTTTTTTTTTAAATAACAGTTTTTAGCATAACAAAACTATTAAAGCTGTAGGTGGAATTGGGCTAAGGACAAGGACAATGACTGGGTTTGTACATTTGTAAAGTGTTTTAAATAAAGAACAAAAATCTGAGAACCAAATGAATGACATATTTCTTCATAAAACAATTAACAGAAATCAACTATCAGTCTGTTTAAGAAATATTTGGGATGAAATACTTTTTATGAACTGTATTTGTGTTTTTATTCCAGGGACAGATAATGTAAGTTTCTGGTAGAAAGTCCCTTATTTATTTAAGTCAATTTTAAATAGCTTAGTAATTGTAGTTTTATGATTTTTATTAAATCACAATAAACCTGTCTACAAGAGTATTGTATGCAAGAAACATCTGCATCAGACTGATACATATTAGAAATAAAAAAGGTATGAATGTGATAAACATTAAACCATAATCTAAAAGTATAGACTGTCTTTAAATACCCTAAAATCTTGATTCTGAAACAAACCAGTCTTAAGAAATGAAAATGATTAGAATACCTCATAAGATGAAAGCGTATTGTTTAGCATTTGTGTGGACACCATCTTTGTGCTCCCTCCATCTGCATTTCTCCCACTGCAAATCTGCATCGCTGACATTTGCGAGCGATTTGAAGTGCGTCGCAAAGGTTGTCAAGGGATTAATCTCGTATCACGCTGTGGTGCAGAAAAACGGCCCCTTCCAAGAATTAAACACAATTTACCCATCAAGCCTCCTTATTCTCCACCGCAGACAAGCATAAATAATATCTCTGCGGTCCAGATTCGCTAATTTACCAGCTTAAGCATCTCCTAAATGTTATTAGGGAAGCCGAGGAGCTTCACAGACCTCCTTCCGGCAGTGATTTGTTATCCGGCCATGCAGTGTGTATATATGTGTGTGTGTGCGCGCATGTGGCAGAGAGAGAAGTGTGTACCTGACACCTTCTCCATGCAGTCTGTAACCTCAGGGTCCTGTACCCGGTATTTGGCATCCACAATCCTCTTCATGGTCCAACACACGACTGCTGCCTCCGTCTGCGGCTCCTGAAGCATCTGTATTCAATACATACCACACACATTAGTGTAGTTTCATATGCAGAGCTCAGCTTGTTTATTTAAAGTTTGCCTGACACACAAAACCGGGACCTTTCGTGGTGTTTGCACACAAGCGTGTACACTAAGATCCACTGAGTAAGAGGCACCAACTTAAGCCAGACATAGTATAGACACGTTCCCAGTGCAATGGCAGTTCCAAAAACTATATGGATACTATATGGACGCTTTTATCCAAAACAAATTGCATTGCATTCAAGGTTATTTATCAGTTTGTTGATTCCTTCACTCTCAGAAATAAAGACTCTCAGAAATAAAGACACAAAAGCTGTCACACCAGTAATATATGGGAACGCACGTGATTTTGCCAAGTACGATGCAATACTGGATTAATATCTATGTTGATCCTGGATCATCATTTTTGTTGGAAAATGTAATCCATACCTTTTCCCTAACCCTAAACCCAACCATAACTGTAAAAAAAATCCCAAAATCAGATCAGAGGGGAAAATAGTTGGATAACAATAGTGTAGAAGTTCATAAACCTAATCGTAAGCCTAAACATAAACTGTAAACATATCCCTAAATTCTAATTGGAATGCTGTTCCAGAATCAACAGAGATGTTAATCCAGGAACATGTGATACTTGTTGAAATCAGGTTGGTGGTATTGGAACATATCAGTACATAAAAAGTACAGAAGTTTATCTCTAGATATTAGGTACTAAGGTGTACCTTTGGGTTACCAATATGAACCATTAAGGTAAAAACGTGTACCTTTTGAAAAGGTACCACCCCAGCGACAGCTTTTGTATTTCTGACAGTATTGGGAATCAAAGCTATGACTTTCAGAAGTTCGCATCCATATAATCTAAAAAAATTAAGTGCATTTGGTGAGCTGTCCTGAAAGAGGGTTCTGAGCTCTAAAAGACCCCCAAGCTTCCTTTTCGAGAAAGGCAAATGCGCACCCAGAATGCTCCTTGTTCTTCCCTGGATGAGAGAAGTGATCTGTTAAAGGTGCAGAGTCGGGGTAGCAGAAGGATTTTGAATCGAGAGAGAAAGAAGGTACGACATTTTGACTCTCTATAGGAATTTCTCTTGGAAATGATTGGATGATTGTGTTATTACTAATGATGGGCCAAACTTGGTAATCAAATGAGCGTGCTCTTCCCGAAATCAGTTTATAAAACGTCACTTAATTATGCAAGATGCTGTTTTTTAGTCTAAATTCATTAACAGTAAATAGTAAAATGGCAGAAAACAGATGATTTCAAAACTAAAGCTAACTAAGCTTTTTTCATTGTTATTATTAATTAATTTTTCATTATTATTTTCATTATTGAAATGTGTTAGCAACAAGTTGTTAAAAACATATCAATCAATTGTGTTATCATGTTTTTGTTAACTATAAAAACAAAGTGACATCGTCAGCGTGCGCAGAAATCCGCAGATTTCCGCTGATTTTTAGCCCATCATTAGGTATATTTATTAATACACGTAAATGTGTGTAAATTTATATTATTTAGTTTTTTTTATTAATTTCAGTAATAATATTGACTAATATGAAAGTGTTTATTTGATTGAATTACAATACAGTTTGTAAAGTAATATTTCCTGTCTTTTAGTAGATATATGAGAGACTTGCAAATAAGTAGATCTAGATGGATTTGCATTGTAAACATTAAATAAAAGTTTAAAAGCTATTATTTATTTTTATTTCATATATTAAGTTTTTAGTCACGACACTCCCAAAATCATTCTGCATAAATCCGCAGATTTTTTACAAAATTCTCAGCAGAAATAGCAAAAAATGAAAGCAGATTCTGTCTGGCCCTACTAATAACTAATAATTGCATTGTCAAGACGTGTCAATTCAGGTCAAAACAGTTTCATTAAAAATATTTAGTGTCATTAAAAATAGATCATTTATCCAGTGTTATACTCATCTGAGTATAAAGCTGTTACTTGGCAACATACTAACATCAAACTCTATTACAATCAATGGCCTGTCGAGTCTCCATAGCCAAGCTCTTTTTTTCATCAATGCAGAGCATTTCTAATCAATAACTAATAGACTTTCACTTCAGTTAAGGCAGCTGTAACTCGGTAGACTTTAAAACAAAGCCCTATTCTCATTCTCGAATACATGTCCATCTTTGCATGCGTGCACAGCCTGACTAGATCTCACGGTGTATGTTTATCAGGGTGCAACAGAGAACATCGCCTGAGCAAAAACCTGTTATTATTCTGACAGTCCTGACTGGAGGCCATGCCATCAGACTGGCTTCTCAAGCAGGTTAGCAGCGCAGAGCTTAGCTTCACCTGCCAGCCTGAGTTAAAGAGGTGAAGACTTTTCCACTTTTCTGGCTTAATGTCATACGCACACGGTCTGTGTGTGTTCACTGGCGCCCTGTGGGGCTTTTCCGGCTCTGTCTGTGTTGGAGAGGTGGAGCCGCTGTCACTGCACCTGGAGTGAGAAAGGCGCAAGATGGGTTTTTTATCCAATCACAGTGCTTGTGTGTTTAGGAGAGGGTGGAGCATGAAGGAGGTGCACATGCTCCACCTGAGCCAATAGATGTGAATGAATCTGTATTGATGATTTTACTGGTAATGCTTAGTGTGGGATAGTGACCCTTTCAAATAAGCCCACTTTCATGTTGCTTAAATAGTCGGGCATGAGATGTGGGTTTGATTTCCATGGAAAGAAAGGAGTGATGAAATGTGTAAGTTCAATGCAAGAAAATTTTCTTTCGATAAATACATCTGAGAAAATGTAAGGTAAATTTCTATGTGCTTTTCATTGGTTGACCTAATTATTTGAAGAACTACTGATCAAACTGGACAAATGTTCTATGATTATGAAACAAAAGAGCAAATTTTTGTACCCATTTGTACCTGAAGAATTGTCGACATATAGTCATAATGTTTATTTATTTTATTTTTTTTATTGTGATATTTTTTAACTAAACCCGATACACCATTATTGTGTGTGGCAAGCAGTTTCTCATTAATTGTCACAATCACCAGCGATCTAATCCTTACAGATCACAGGTAAACTCACAGATCGCAAAGAACTACAAACCCGCCAGTATATGGACTACAAGATCCAGTCACGGAACACACACACACACCTGCTCCAAGTCACCATTGATTAGACTCACACAGCTGATGCTGCTCATGGACTGATTACACTACACATACATACAAAAAATAATTTAAAAAATATATATATATTGCTATAGAATACCATGAATTAAATAATCATGTAACATTTTGGTTGTTAACTTGATCATTGAAAAATCCCAAGTAATGTGTATTTGTATAATGCATTTATCGAATATGGCCACACAGCAAAATCCTCAGAGTAAAATTTGTTCAGTTTAGATAGTACTTGGTCCCTCTCTAAATTGAGTTAAATTTACTCAAGTTAATGAGACAATGAAATGATTAATTAGGTGATTGAGAACTGACAATGAAGACCTGCTGTAAATAAGCAGAGGTCATTAAGCAACTCAACAAACAGCAGCATTATTTATAACCAATCTGTCTGCCCTTTTTTAAAGAGGGACCAAATACTCTCTGAACTGAGTAAAATATACTCAGAGGATTTTGCTGTGCATTCACCCAAAGTGCTTCACAATCATGAGAGGGGAGGTCCTCTCCACAAGACCACCTGTGTGCAGCATCCACTTGATGATGCGATGGCAGCCACAGGACAACGATGCCAGTGCGTTCACCACACACCAGCTATAGGTGGAATGGAGAGACAGTGATAGAGCCAATTTGGTGGATGGGGAGGATTGGGAGGCCATGATGGGCAAGGGCCGATGGAGGGAATTTGGCAGGACATCGGGGTTACACCCCTACTCTTTTGCAAGAAGTGCCATGGATTTTTAATGACCACAGAGAGTCAGGACCTCGGTTTAACGTCTCACTCGAAAGATGGCGCTCACTGACAGTGTAGTGTCCCCTTCACTTTACTAATTAATACCCAGTCTGTTTTTCACCAAAAACTAACATAACTGCATTCTCAGCATCATTCTTGAACATGCATTTGCTGTACTTTCTTGTCTTTTTCATACACTATTTCTAAATATGCGAAACAGTGAGTTTATGTTGTATATGGAACCCCCCCCCCACCCCACCCCTTCTAAAATAGTGAGCACTTTGAATACATGGCTTTCAAGGCTTTTTCTGAATGTCTGATTCTGAAGGACGTTCATTTTTCTCTCCATCATTCTTATTTCTTACCATCTCTTTTAGTTCTGGTCTGTTTCAAATGTGGTGATTGTAACTTTAAAAAAGTCCTCTTACATGAAAAACTGAAGGGGGAAAATGCATTCAAGGTCAAATGTAGTCAACTTCAATAAACTGTTGGCTGAGATCACACATACCTGCAATCTCTGTTTTGAGTCACCCAAGGTTGCTCACCGTCCCGTAAACTGGCCACCCGGATGAGGTCATCCACTGACTCTAGCTGTAGAGTTAAATTACACTTGTTAAAATCTTTCATCTCAACCTCTGGATAAAGTTCATTTTTGACAGGCTAATGACCAGCGAATTGCTCCATATCAAACCAGATCAGATAAGATTCATGCAGTATGCAGTATACCACTGTCTGTCTGTTCTAGATCCTGCTCATTGCTGATAGGTCTGATGTTAAGGTGAGACCTTAAAAGTGAAAACTGTTTTCATTTTCCTTCAGTTAGTCCCTTTATTCATCAGGGGTCGCCACAGTGGAGTGAAACACCAGCATATGTTTTACACAGCAGATGCTCATACCATCCCATACACACACATACTACGGCACATGTCTTTAGCCCGCGCAAACACAAGGAAAACATGCAAACTCCACACAGAAATGCCAACTGACCCTGCCGGGACTCGAGCCAGCGACCTTCTTGCTTCTTGCTGTGATGCTTGCTGTGATGCCACTGTATTGCCCGAAAACTGTTTTTTAATTTTTCAATTTTAAAGGGATTTTCTGTCAGTATAATGAAAAGAAAAAATGTAAAATACACTTTTAAACGTTTCCTTTGTTGCATTTTATCAATTTGTGGTAACAGATTTTTATTGCAATGCATATTTTTATTTCATTATATATATATATATATATATATATATATATATATATATATATATATATATATATATATATATATATATATATATATATATATATATGTATATATGTATGTATATATTTTTCTCTTCTAAATTTCCACTTTAGTAACTCTTACATTGAACAGTCTTTGTTGTTTTATTCATATCTTTATGTTGAAGGTTTATAGAGAGATGTTCATTCATAATCAGGGTTTCTTCAGGTTTCACCATGTGAAATTTAAGACTTGTAAGACCTTTTTAAGACCATTATGAATTAAAGTTCAGACTAAACACTAAGGATTTTTTTCTAATGGTCAGTGAAAAAGATTTTTACTTGCCCCATTAAAATTCTAATTTAGTTATTTCTTAGACACATGTTTTAAATAATTTGTCAAAACAAGCAAAGTCTAGTTATATACAAATACTTTATTTTCAGCAACTTTTGTTAAAAAAAAACTTTTGTTAAACGTTTTTTTTGTTGTTGTTGTTGTTTGATGGATTATTCGGTTGTACCTCTCGGGTAGCTGTATATGGACCCCCCAAAAATTAAGACCAGTTTAAAATTATTTAAGACCTACAACATCATACTTCAGTGAACTTAAGACTTTTTAAGGTCTAAAGTTTTGTTTTTGAAATTTAAGACATTTGAAGTCTAAGATCCTGCGGACACCCAGATAATTTGCCTTATTATATTCATCTTATTTTTCGCGTATGAGAGGGTGCACCCATTTGAATTTTTTGGGCTCGAGACTTCCGGTCTCACTCATTTCCATTTATTTTTAATTGTTAAAAACAGCTCGTTATGCTGCTTGATGTTGCAAACTGATATTTTCTTATTATATTATTCTACTTTTTCTGTATAGTCATGGACACACTTGTTTGTAGAGCAGGTAATTTGATCGTTTTCTGCCATTTATTATTCCTAGTAAATTTTCCAATAGGCAGCTGAATAAGTTCTAAAACAATCGCAAAAATGGGCACACTTCCGCTTTGCAGAATAAGGTAAATTATTGCTAAATTATTGCATTGCTTTACAAATTTATTTTGTTTTGTTTGTTTTGGCTGTTTGCTGTATTGTCTCAATTATGGAGTGATTTAATTTGATTACCAAAATTTCTTTTCTAAAAACGAAAACAAAAGAATTTTGAACCTGACTTCATTCAATGTTCAGTTTTTGTGCTATTAGTTCATATTTCATTAAATAATGTCTCACTTGCATATTTAAACAAACATTTTAGAAAAATTGTAATCCAAAAAAATGTTTGCAACACTTGCAATCAATCAAACGTGGAAGTGTGGAAGTGTGTAAATTACTATTAGTAATTTATTTTCTCCTATTCACTTGTCAGCATCTTGCCTTAATCCAGTGAAATGAATTGGTACTCAAAAATAGGACTTCTGGGCAAAAGCTCAATACTTGTTGTTTTTCCACATTTTCCCCCTCTTCTGGGGCAAATTGCATGCAGGAGACAGGTGAAAAGTGACTTTGACACGTGCACGCGCACAAACAGAGTGGATCATTGCGTCTCGCGCCCACGCAGGCCTGGTTTTTCCCCTCGCCAAGTCACAGGGTGCCGGCGGGGTTCGAGGTGACAGCGCAGCATCAATATCACGCGCCGCCGACGCCTCCTTGCTCTCTCTGGCAATGTGCACCTCGCCAACCTTTCTCTCTCACACACACATATACACATACACACACAGAGAGAGAGAGAGACATACACACTCACTTTCACTCCTCTCACCTTCAGTGCTGAGCGCTCACCATCTGCAGCGCTGCTAACACTCAGACACTGCCAAAGCACAGGCCCCCGCACGGCCTCGTCACACACACACACACACACAACATACGTGCACGAACTGTCATATCCTCACACACTTAAGCACATAGGAGGAGGGCTTATCCCCTGATAGTCTGAGACCACAGTCCATCAACTGACCGCTTCATGGATGCTGCACATAAAACTTGCATTACTTCCAGGAGTTGGAGGACATAAGTGGTAGCAGTCCATCTGAAAAAAAAAAGATGTGTAAAATTTTTTACATTAGTATATCATATTCACACATAACACGTTACAGTTTTTTATGCATAATATTGTGGTCCATTTGTCAAAGATTGGTCAGCAGCTTTTTTCCAAAGCTAAATTCAGATGATCCTTTTAATTATATGTGCAACTGGTAAATATGAAATATGTTTTAATATAATAATAGTAATAATAATAATAATAATATCTGACTCTTAAATATTATAGTATTCTTAAACATTTCCAATAGTTATTACATTTTTACTTGTGGATTTAATGTACATTTAAGTAAAGAATACTATCCCATTCATATTATTATTATTATTATTATTATTATTATTATTATTATAAAATAAAAAATTAGTATTTTTTAATTTAATATTTAAAATAATAATACTAATAAATACTAATTATAATATTAAAATGTTATATTTATACTTTATTTTAATGTATAGAAAATGGAAAAAGCAACACATTTAACCACCTGTCATTTTTTTAAACAACGTAATACTAATGTTTTAACTTCAGAAGTGTTAATAAATTAATATTTGGTGGAATCACAATGATTTTGAATCACAATAAATGACCTATTGTCATTTTCTGAAATGAAAAATGTTATTATTATTATTGGGAAGAAATGCTATCACACCTTTAAAGGATAACATTAAAATTTGACGCAAATCCATATATATGTTATAACATTTTTCTATTAATGTTAATTTTAATTCGAGTAACAAAATGTTTTTAGTATCATGGTTTTTGTTTTGGCTTACTATGATAAAAGCGTAAAAGCAAATGAAATTTTAAACAAATATATCACAACTTCGCAAGTATATCATTTAACAAACAAATGCTGTTCTCACTTTATAACAAAATAAATATACAGTTCACTTCCTATTTCATAAAATGTTAATATAATTAATAAATTGTGGGTGTGTTTGTGTCCGTGTGAAATAACTTAATTGTTTAAATGAATAATTTTGCAATAACTGAATAATATATATATATATTTTTTTGCTCAAGATAAGATAGAAACAGATATATGGATAAAGCAACACATTTAACCACCTGTCATTTTTCAGTTGTTAGTTAGTTTACTTATATAGCACATTTTTTACAACACAACGTTGCCCAAAGTGCTGAACACAATCAATATTAATAAAAATAAGTCCTACATCACATACATAACAATTAAAACATAGGCAAATCCCTCAACATTAAAAATGCTCAAATGCTAAAGAACAAAGGTATAGTTTCAGAAGCTTTTAAAAACAGATAGAGTTAAAGCGTGTCTAATGTGAAGTGGAAGCCCGTTCCAAAGTTTTGGGGCGATCACAGTAAAAGTCCGATCACCACTTTGCTTACACCAGGACCTTGGTACAGAAAGAAAAAACAAACGTAATAACGTAATAAACATAATGTTTTTAAACAACGTAATACTAATGTTTTAACTTCAGAAGTGTTAACAAATCAATATTTGGTAGAATAACAATGATTTTGAGTCACAATAAAAGGAAAATAAATTATTATTATTATTATTATTATTATTATTATTATTATTATTATTATTATTATTATTATTATTATTATTATTATTATTATTATTGGGATGAAATGTAATCAGACGAGGATGACATTGCAATTGTACTAAAATCCATATTTATATGTTATAATATTTTTCAATTATTAAACAAACAAATCAAAAGCAATGAGTAACAAAATGTTTTTAGTTTCATGGTTTTTGTTTTGACTTACTATGATAAAAACGTGAAACCAAATGTATTTTTAAACAAATATACCACACTTTTTCAAGTACGTAATTTAACAGAAACATGTTGTTCTGATGGAGTTAACTCATAACAAAGGTTCAGCAGCAGAACCACGCCTCACTTTGTCTCCTTAACCAATCACCTACTCCCTAAAAACTTATTTAAGGTTAGCCCTCTAGCACTGTTCTTCTTGTTCTCTTGAACCCACCCTCCCTACTCTTATTTCCTCGCTTCCCATTAACAATCCTATAACCCTCTCTTTCCTCCTAGGTTGAATTGGGGGGGGGGGGGGGGGGGCTTTATAACAAAATAAATATTCAGTTCACTTCATATTAACATTTTATGAAATAATATAATTATAATATAATATAATATAATATAATATAATATAATATAATATAATATAATATAATATAATATAATATAATATAATATAATATAATATAATATAATATAATATAATATAATAATATAATTAATAAAGTGTAGGTATGTTTGTGTCTGTGTGAAATTTTGCAATAACTGAATATATGAATAGTTTATTTACTCAAAGATAGATAAGATCGATAAATGGATAAAGCAACAAATTTAAACACCTGTCATTATAAAAACAAGTTATTAACCAAACACAGGGGTGTCCAAACTCGGTTCTGGAGGGCAGGTGTCCTGCTGAATTTAGCTCCAACTTGCTTCAACACACCTGCTAGAAAGTTTCTAGTATATCTAATAAGAGCTTGATTAGCTGATTCAGCTGTGTTTGATTAGGGTTGAAGCTAAACTCTCCAGAACACTGGCCCTCCAGGACCGAGTTTGGACACCCCTGACCAAACATAACACTCAACCATTAAAACATTAAATCTAATTAATACTCCTGATAAATAGCTGAACGGAGTTAAAATAACAAAGTGCTTCACCATTTTGTCTGCCTTTGTTGTAAAAGATTACATTTACAATACGCTAGCAAGTTAATGAATAATAATCATATTTTAATATTAGAAATAATACCTTACATTTCTGGTTGTCTAATGTTCAGCATAAATGAGTACACCCTCATCAAATCTCTCATTTAAATTAATATTTTCTATAGGAAGCTATACAATATTATATTTGTGCATATACATTATATTAGTCAGTACTGAAGCCAAACCTTATCTAACTAAATGACTTACAATAATGGTTCAAAAATTGTTAGCCCAAATTTTTATGTTAAGGAAAATATTAAATAAAATTTTCAAAAAGAGCAAAAATTAGGACCAAAAAATCTAATATATACAATTTTGTTTAAATATTGTAGTTTTAATTTTTTTCAATATTTTGCATGAATATGTTCTGAATATTATTTTAATAAATATATCTGTTTAATAAATCTGTTTTGTTTAAATGCACCAATATATATTACCTATATTCACTGAGAAATGGATTAAAATATTCATTTTCCAAATGGGGTGTACTCAATTATGCTGAGCACTATAATTAGGGTGGTGGTCTAATAAATGTGTTGTTATGTTTTGATAGTTCCTGAAATTTAGTATGTATACACTTTACATTAATGTAAAGTGTTGCCTTTTTAAAAATGCCACATAAAAACAAAACAAATCGTGACTGTTTGCCTTTTATGTCATTCACATGGTATTCTGCTGTATAATCAGTTGTTGGCCTTAGACTTTATGCTATTAGACAAACGTCTGGCGATGCAAACAAACTCTGCACCAGCGAGAACAGAAAGAAGAGCACATAATAGAATAGAAAATCCCTTCACAAGCACACGCATGACCAAAGCTGAATGTTTTCATTCTTAGACCAGCAAAAAAAAAGCCCCACAGGTTTATTTAATTATCTCTCAGTAATCGAGGTCCCAGGTGATCGTTCCCCGAGAGGAGAGCATGAGGGCTTGATGATATTACACACTGAATTACGCTCTGACTGCGATATTACTGTGAGAAATTCCACGTCTTCCAGGCTAAACGTCTTGTTGTGGAGTGTCTTAATTCATTTACCGCTGTTTGCTGCCTCAGTGCCCCTGAGCAGAGGTGAATTAATGGTGGTCATTTCTCGCCCTTCCTCATTCCATTAAACGGACACGGGCGCTCGCAGGCACCCATTGAAAGCAGAGAGGAAAAAAGCCCACGAAATGTGTAGTGGAGTTTAATGACTTATAATGAGATTCATAAAACATGGCTGAAATTGCTCGGGAAAAAAAAGCGGTAAGGAAACGCGTTGACAGCAAGCAGGCTTGACATTTGGCCTCGTGTAATTAGGAATGTGCCAGCCTTCCTTCCCTCTAAATCTGGGCTCTAAATCATTATTCTCCACGGTGTTGACTTTGTCATGTTTCTGCGCTTAAGCTTTACCATTTCTGTAAATATTGCAGCCAAAATTACATTACAGTTTTTTTCTACCCCTTAATTGCTTGCCCTCCAAACACAATCTGCTTTGGCAGTACATGAGATGGTATAGGAGTTAACGGAGGCTGGGAGCTGGCAAGAAAAGCTGCACGCGTTCAGAAGAGGCCCGCTAAGAAGAGGAGATGAAGAGTTGAGAAGCTGGAGACAGATGATCACACACACAAGCTGTAGAGCAGCAGGCAGATGCCATCCGAACATGGCTGTCTGTCAGCTAAACTGGCAGAACAGAGAGAGAGAGAAAACCCAAGCGCCGAGACGTCGAGGGAAAAGATGGAGTGAAAGCGACGGGAAGACGGAGAGGAGAGATAAAAATACTGATGTACAGGAAAACATGGAAGACGTGTCGATAGAGGGAGACGAAAGGCCAGCGAGATGTTTCCGAGAGTTTGACTAAACTGCATCTGAGGGGAAAGTAGATGAAGAGCTGAACTTCTTGTCTATAATTGATTTGACAGTGGCCACAGAGTGTTTAGACCGTGATTGTAGAGCAGGCGCTGGTGTGACTACTACTGAAGTTGAGCAGATTTCCTTTTTCTCTCTTTTTGAGTTTCTGTGAACATTTTAGAAAGGTAGTTCTTTGTTTTTGTCTCTTTTTTAGCTGAAATGCTAGTATTATGGTTTATGGTAGTATTATGGCTAGTATTATTTGGTAGCTAACCCTTAAATCTAACTCTTTCAGTTTGGGTTGTTTTAGTTAAAACTGAATACTATTAAGCGATCACTTGAAAATTCTTAGTTTCTCTGGATTTATGATTTATAGTTATGTGTTTGATTAAAACAGAGATGACCAAACTAGGGCCTACGGGCCAGAATTGGCCCATGGTTACTTTTGATTTGGCCCGCCATCCCATCTGAGAAGAGTGGGAGTTCAAATTTAATGTAACCCTTTGTTTGTTTTATTGTTAAAAGCTAACTGAAATTAAATGCTTCAATTAAATGGTGTAAATGAATCATATTTTCTTTAAATGTACACACTGTCACACGACAATGCAGAGACTTTGGTGAGCAAATCAAGTAAAAGCCAATTCTGCTGGACTAGTGTATTCAGCATTGAACTCCAATGTGTTATAAATGTGATTGTTTGTTTTATTGCAATGAGTTATGATTTTAAAATGTTATACTGCATTAGTTTATACAATTTAATGTAATTTTTTCTATTAATTTTGAAATATTATTGAATTATGAATCAACTTTAATGTAATATAGTTTGCTATATTTACCTTCAGCCCATGGCTCTCGATGATATTTGGTTTTTGGCCCTTCATAATAAAATGTTTGGGCATCCCTGGATTAAAACATAGCTTTTCTTTTCTTCATGACATTTCTTCCAAACTTCACATAAGCATGTTTTTCTTTTTAATTAAAATAGACATGTTCACATTCATTTTTAAACAACACAATACTAATATTTTTAAACTTACATTTGGTGGAATATCCATGATTTGAGCCACATTAAACAGCCAATTGTCATTTTCTGAAAAGAAAAACAAATTATTATTATTGGGAAGAAATGTTTGCAGACATTTAAGGGATAAAATGTATTTTTTACACAAATATATATATGTTTTCTATATGTTCTAACATTTTTCAATCACAGCTTTTCTCAGTTGCTTTGCCACATTTTTTTAAAACAGATTTATATTCTCTAAGCTGTGAGTGCAAATCTCAAAATGGTTTGCTGGAACTTCAGAACATTATTGAACATCTGCAAAATGTAGTTACTCCCCCAAAACATTTATCCAAGCGTCAAAACCTAGTTATTTTGTCACTAAATTGGCCAAGGCCACCAAAACATAAAGTGAATTTGTCATCGTGTGAGCCACACTGCTCAAAATGCTTGAGCATTTTACTTTTTTTACTAATATAGTCAACCATGAAAATTAAGGTTTAAAAAAAAAAAAAATTATATATATATATATATATATATATATATATATATATATATATATATATATATATATATATATATATATATATATATATATATATATTTGTTAAGAAGATTAAATAGTACATAAAATGTTTTTTAAAATGAACATTTGTATTTATACAGTACATTTTTTGTGTCCAAATGTGTTACATGCTTTCCCACTGATGGGTTGCAGCTGGAAGGGCATCCACTGTGTAAAACATATGCTGGATAAGATGGCGGTTCATTCATGAATGTATTACATGCGAAGTGCAATCCTGCTTGTCCAATTACTGTATTGTATATTTCATGTTTCTTATGTTACCACAAATACACACACAAAAAAATACTACAAAGTATCATCCATGAAAAAAAAAAAGATTTTGGTGGACATCCTGTAACTCTTGTTGGCCTTGCCAGAATAACACTTCTTCCAATTGCGCTTTCACAAGCATTTTGCTTCATTTCAGGATTGTGGAAGTTCTTCATTCACAAAAAAGATAGTAATTGTACTGTGGGCAATCTACACATATGCTCCCAAATTTGATTGGTTAAATAGATGATGTAAATTGTAAAGCGATAAGAGGTCATTTATTAATTTTTAAACATTACACACAAAGTCAATATCAGATATTTGTGGTGTAAACGTGCATATACAAATGTTTGATAACTGAATAAACAGTTTTGAGTATGATGGCTTACACGTTAAAAATGATTGAGAAGTTGTAAAGAGTTTAAATGAGAATTGACTAATTAGTTTTGATCAACAAGCCCTGTGCAATTAGTTTTTGCCCAATCTACAGACAATTGTACTACTGTTTGCATACGTGCCAAAGCATTTGAAATTTGCTTAAATCAATAAGAAATGCCACTCTGAAGTGAACAACAACCTACATTTTTAGAGATCTAAACTTGTTTTGAAAAATTTCAATTTCAATCGAGAATTGAGCCAAAGCAATAGAGGAAAAACTGTAATGTTCATTTTATTTCAAGTAACAAAATGTTTTCAGTTTCATGGTTTTTGTTTTGACTTACTATGATAAAACCGTGAAACCAAATGAAATTTTAAACAAATATAGCACAACTTTTCAATTATACCATTTAACAAAAAACATGTTGTTCTCACTTCATAACATAATAAATTAACAGTTCACTTCATACACAAGATTATTCATTACAATATTATTCAAGATTACAAACATTTACTCCTGATTACATGCTAACTAGCAAAAATGCTAAACTAAATTAATTTAGCTCTGAACAAACTCCTAACACCATGTGCTTGCAGATTCCACTTGTTTTTATTTTCTAGCATTCAAAGTCAATGGCATTTCACGCATTTTTAAGTATCCAAATACTTTTAAGGCTACTGAATCTCCAAACTAAGGTCAGTGCTGTCAAAACAATTAACATAGCGATTGAAATTCACTCTTAATTTTCCAAAACAGTTCGATTTCACGGTTTAATGAACTGCATTCTTCTGCGATAACACATTTCTTTTGATGTGGGTCAGATTTATGACAGCATAAGCATTTATTTAGAAGTGTAAAATTACCTGAGACAAACTAGAGGAGAAAAACAAGTGCAAGACTGGATGAGAGAGAGAGAGAGAGAGAGAGAGAGAGAGAGAGAGAGAGAGAGAGAGAGAGATTTCTACACACAAAAGAAAATATTTTGAAGAACGCTGGAAAATTGTAGTTATTAATTATTTATAGTATAGTTCTTCCCACTATGGATGTAAATAACTACTGTTTTTTTTTTTTTGACATTCTTCAAAATATCTTATTTTGAGTTCAACAGAAAAAAGGGAAACTCATAAACCAACTGAGGTCACTTGATTCCTTTAAGATATAGAATATTTGTTTGCATTCTCAAATTAAACACAAGGGCGAAAATGCAAAAATTGGATAAGAACATTTTAACAATGTGGGTGGATGGATGGATAGATGGATGGATGGATGGATGGATGGATGGATGGATGGATGGATGGATGGATGGATGGATAGATAGATAGATAGATAGATAGATAGATAGATAGATAGATAGATAGATAGATAGATAGATAGATAGATAGATAGATAGATAGATAGATAGATAGATAGATAGATAGATAGATAGATAGATAGACAAAAAATGTGACATGACATTTAATCTTAAGGACTTTCATTGTTGATCCACATTTTACCCTGAGCTGTTATAGTACAGTTTTACAATTAGTCTATAGATTTACTATAGTAATAACTGTAGTAGCCTAATTTTTTTTAACTATTGAATACAGAATTCAGCTTCAACCCTGATTAAACGCAACTAAACCAAGTAAGTAGAATCTGAAGGATCACTTGGTAATTAAAGACAGGTGTGTTTGATCAAGTTTGCAGCTAACCTCTGCAGGAAGGTAGATCTTCAGAAACAGGAATGGGCACCCCTGAACTAGCAGAATACCACAACAAATTATACAGTAATTTACTATTTTACTATATATCTTCCTCATGGTCAAACACTATAGTAAATTTAGCTTTTTTTACTCTGAATACTACAGGCTCAAGTATTTTTGATGGATAGCCTAATTTATATTTGAATTCCTTAAGGTCGTTTTTTATATTTATTTATTTATTTATTTATTTATTTTTTGTAAACCCTACTTCCTGCATGGATAATGTCTCTCCTTTAACGTGATGAATCTGCTCTCACCGTTCTTCAGCTTCTCTTCGGTTCACGTTACTTTCATCTTTCGTCTTCATTTGATGCGCGCGCTCAGAAGAAACACACACTTTTCGCAACTTTCCTTCCCTACGAGGCTGTTTAAAGGGATGTCATCAGGGGTGGAGAATCTCTGGGTTTGTTTTTGGCGATGGGAGGACGTGTTGTTCTTTCGTACGGCTTTTATTTTTGGAGGGGGACTGGTGCTCAGCGTCCCGCTAAGCCGCTAGCTTTCGGACTCTAATCCCTTCATCCAGTGGAGAGCGATGACACTCCGTAAATACCAATAACAAATAATAAAGCATTGCTTTATCTGTGTGATGGGAGCCGAGTTAATCTATGGACCACTTTTGACACGCAATTAAAAGTGAAGAATGTGTCCCTCTTCGAGTTTAGGAGGAGTTCAAGGGTGGACCGCGCTCACAGCATCTGTGCGCGCCACTGACTCGCGCGCTCGCGTCAGCGCTCTACTCAGTCCTATGAAAAGTACATGCAGATGAGAAGTGCAGTGACAAGTTGAAGTCTCAAGAGCCTTTGGCTGCCTTGTTTAGCTTAGTGCTTTGATACGAATAAATAAGAAGAACCGTACATTTATTTTAGCTCTTCGTTTTGATGCAACAACTGCGACTAAACGGAGGCGTGAACGTACGTGTCAGGTGAAGACTGGCAGAATGTAAATTAACAGAATATTTCTGTTAGTTTCTATATATGCATTAGGCAACAGATGACATTCATGTTTGCAATCTGATATATAGATAAATAAATAAACAAACAATTTATTTTAACACTGCAGAATTAAGTAAACGAGAAAGGGAGAAAAAAATAAGAAAGAAAAGTAATGTTTTCTTGACATGTTGTTTAGCTTTATTCACTTTAGGGTGAATTCTTTTTATCAGCTTACATTTTGCCATGACCTGTAGTGTGTGCAGGCGGATACATAAATAGTACAGTTATAGGAATTACTGTATATTTAAAATGTAAATGACCCCAGTAAAGTACAGTAGTCTATTTCTAAGTTGTTTGTTTACAGTATATACATTATACTTTATGTATGGGGTAAGATATCACAATAGAGTCTGTTATTAAGTAATCTATAGGGATGTGTCAGTAAAAGTGCAAAATGTATGAGAAATTAAAATGTGAAATGACAAAGGAAAAAATCTTTTTTAGGCAATTTATAATGTTGCTGTGTGAGAACATGAAAAAAAAAACTCCATCATGAAGCTATTGTCAAATTCAGTGGTTCTTCTCAACCAGGGGACCAGGGCCCACTAGGGGGGCTCTGTAAACTTCAAGATGACAAACCAAAGATTAAAATATACTAAGACAACTAAAAGTCCAAAGTATTTCATATTTAGTTTACCTTATATCATCAGATGTTTCTCACAGTTTTAGAAAGCCTGTACTAAAATAAAATAAAATAATATAATATAATATAATATAATATAATATAATATAATATAATATAATATAATATAATATAATATAATATAATATTCTAAACCGTCTAAAAAGCAAAACACTGATCTCCATTTTAAAATTGCAGGATGTGGTCAGAGTACGAGTTCGAGTCAGCCTGCATGCTCATCTGGACAGGATTTAGGAACAGCGATGGCTTTCTGTCACACAGCAGCACCAGGTAAGCAATATGTGCACTTGAGAGACTCAAATGTAATCCTAACCACCCTGTCACCTTTACTTCATGTGCATATTCAAGATCTACAGCAGATTTACATTTATGTATTGAGTGAAACATCCCAAACTGGCATCTGAACTGACATCCAGATCCTTAACCATTAGTCCACTAAAGGTGTTATTGTGCTGTAAGGAAATAAATTCAGCAGTGAATAATTTATTAGAAAAAGCAAGTCAGGCATTTTTTTTTTCTTTTAGTTGTATTAAAAAGTCAGAAAATGTAAGATTTAAAATCTAGATTAACATGGAAACAAACAATAATTTAGGTCCCTAAGGAACTAAGTTCATTTGTAATATTTATCATGTGAGCCATTAAACAGAAAGTCAAATGTTTTTGGATCAAATCAAGGTTGCAGAACTTCCACTGGAAAGAACTGAAACAAATAATTTTAGATAATAAAGTTGTGCATAAATAATCTATATATGCAGTTATCTATGTGAAAGATATGTTTTCCGTTTAATTCCCTTTTTATGTCATCAAAATAGTGTAAATGGGGTATAAAAATAACCTGCATAATTAAACTAAACTTTTACAGCTGTCAAAGTTAAAGTGGAAAATTAATGAAGAGATTTGGATTAGCAATATTACACTTACACTTTCCCCCAACATTTAGTCAAACTTATTTCTGTTTTGTTTACAAATCAGCAGCCAATCTGAAATGTTTACAGTGATATGTGTGCTTGTGAATCCCCTCACAATTGTTGATATCAAAAATCATGCATGTGTCAGGCAGTTACCACACACGGCCCTCAAAAGGTCTGTGCACAGCCCTGTCTAGAATTGATTTGTTGATATCGGAGTTACATTATTGATATCAAAAATGAAATTCCTGATATCAGCAATTCAATTCTTGATATCAACAACTGAATGATGGATATCAACAATTCATTCATTAAATGAATATTTCTAACTATTTAATTGCTGATATTAACAATGTAAGTCCTATTATCATCAATAATTCAATCAGGAATTAAATTGTTAGGGGAATAACATTTTTAATATAAAAAACTGAGTTTGTGAATAATATCCATTGTTGATATTGAAAATAAAGTTTTTGATATCAAGTGCTGAATTTGTGATATCAGGAAAACAATTTATAAGGTGTTTTTGATATCAGGACTTACAGTGTTGATATTTGTGGATTAATTTGTGGATATCAGGAATTTAATTTTGGCAGTTCATTCCGCTGTGATGACCTCTGATAGACCAGGGACTAAGCCAAAGAAAAGTAAGTGAATGTTAATAATTGTTAATATCAAGAATTGAACTGTTGATATAAGGAATTACATTGTTGATTTAGGGAATTACATTGTTATATCATGAACTGAATTTGTGAAATTAGGAATTACATTGTTGATTTGGGGGAATAAATTGTGGATATCAGGAATTACAATATTGATACAAAGTAATTCCTAATATTAACATAAAAAATCCTAATATCAACAATTGAATCCTTGTCATCAACACTGTAATTCCTGATATAATTCTTGATACTGAGACTGAATGAAAGACAAATCGGCTTGCCATACAGCAACGGACAAATGCAGTGGTGCAGTAGTACTGACATACACTGATTGACACTTCCTTTAAAACCTGCTCAACCAATCTTGATGATTCAAGAATGGCAGCCATCCATTTGATAATTCATGTTTTCATTTTCAAATGATCGCAAATGTAAAAGTTCAATTTATACATTAAAGAAGCATGTTTTTTAACTATTTGTTTAAAAAAAGTTGCCCTTATAAAGTTTTAAAGGAACAGTTCACTACAAAAAGAATTTTGTAAATCAATAGCCTTAGCTCCTGGTTCCCAACTTTTTTGTACAAATATTCGTCTTTGTTGTAAATAATGACAAAACTTTCAATTCTGAGTGAACTCTACTCATAATTTCCCCAAATCAGTATGCCGAAATCAACGCAGAGCGTTTAACATTCATAAAGCAGGTCACGTGATCCCGAAAACTCTTGAATGCATTGATCTGGAATGGAAGCGGCAGCCGCTCGTGTTTGTGTCCCTGACCCATGTGTGTCGTGTGGGCAGAGGGGTAAACACCACAACGCGGCCCGCCAGCACAGGGCCAACAATCTGCAGTCCATTTCCCTCCACTCACAGCGCAAATACACTGGGCTTTGTTTATGCTTCAGGGGCCTCCGCTGTTCAGAAATGTGAGAACGGCAGAGAAGGAGGAGGAGGAGGAGGGAGACGAGAACTTATCTTCTACTTTCCACGACGATTTAGAGGTTTTTACGAATTAAAAAAAACAACAACAGCGAAAGCACCTCAGTCCCGGCAGATGGTTGTGTTCTTAAAAAAACAATCTGTAATTCCCCCCGTTTTAAAGATGTTCTGTGGTCACCCACTCTGCCCTCAGGACTGAATCTGCCCTCACATTATTAAACTCTGCATAGAGAACAGTCTGGCATCGCTGGCCCGATAGAAATGTTTTGACATCGACAGCGTGCCGCCCTCTCACCAGACGCAATCACGCCGGTTTACCTTCCAAAACACAACGCCATCTATTTATTTATTTTTTTATTTATCCTGCAAAATGGATTTTTTTGTCTCTCGCTCTTAAACCCTCCATTCTTCTCCCCCAAAGAGGTGCCTCTGTTCGCTGCAGATAAATAGGAATTCCAAACTCCAACGCTTCATTTGTCATGGTATGAAATCCAAGAGTGGAATCTAGAAATAGCTCCAGCAATGTTAATGTGCAGTGCCTGAGGCCTGATAACATGTAGGAGGTTTTTAGTGATATTTGCCTCTTGCATATTTTGTTCCGGGATTTTTTTATTTTATTTTTTTTAAGAACGAGAAGAAAGATCTGCACTTTTTTTTGCTGCAAATATTGCGAAATGATATTCCGTTTTCCTCCACACTGGCTGAGCCCATTATTTGGCTATGACATTACAGTTTTAATTGAATTGAATGCAATTTACTCTTTAAGAAAACTTTTAATTAAACACCATATGGACAGATCGTGGGGAGAAGTGGCCTCCACAAAGTTCCCTGAGGGAAATTTGCGGTATAATTAAGAATATGAACTGTAATGACACTCCGGGATTTAATGAAACTTGCAATGCAAATAGGGCTATGTATAACCGGCGTTCTTCTGACAGAATGACTGAAGTTCGGAGAGGCGTCTGGGGAAACCTTGTTCCCCTGAGTCTATTTTATGAAGACTACGGGTGTATTGTGGGGGTGGGAGAGCGATGGACGGGCCACATGAGAGCTCACATGACCTTACCAAGGCTAATGGCGAACCTTGGATCACTGAAACATTTTGTAAATGATTTGCAACTCGCATTTGAAAAAAAAAAGAAAAAAAAATGTAGGATGACGCCTCGGATTCAATTGAAATGTTGACCGCGAGAGGAACTTTGGTTATTTTTAAAATAAAAATGTGCCAATCTCTTGAGGAAGGTTATCAAGCAGTCACCTGTTTTCGTCTGACCGAATGGCCATCTTTTCACACCACACAACTGCTGTCAGCACTTATTTATGGCTGTGAAGAGCTTCAAAACTAATTACTTCAAAATAATAGCAAAGTCACAAAAGTATGGAAATTATAATGTGAAAAAAACAGGGCAATACAAATAAATATTTCCACAATGTTATTATTATTATTATTATTATTGTTGTTGTTGTTGTTGTTGTTGTTGTTGTTATTATTATTATTATTAAATGTTTCATTATTATTATTATTATTTGAATATTCTGGACAAAACAATAATGAATGTCAATTTTTGCTATGATGTATTACTTATTTTGCCGGTCCTTTTTAAAATTAATTTTAAAAATCACATATTGCTTTACATAATTGAGTTAATTACGTATGGATTTATGTAAAATGCTAATGTTGGTTTTATTTTATAAAGGGTCTGACAACATTTATTTCAAATATTTAAAAAAAAGAAACAATTTAGAGCATTTTAATTTTAATTTCAGAATTTTCATTTGTTCATTTCATTTGATTATTCCTGTTGCATGTTTTATTCATTTGTGAGAAAATGCAGCGCGTTTTATTAATGTGTTTGTGTTGTGAGAAAATGCAGCACGTTTTATTAATGTGTTAGCGTTGTGAGAAAATGCAGCGCGTTTTATTAATGTGTTAGCGTTGTGAGAAAATGCAGCACATTTTATTAATGCGTTTGTGTTGTGACAAAAATGCAGCGCGTTTTATTAAATTGTTTACTTTTTGAGAAAATACAGCTCGTTTTATGAATGTTTGCTTTGTGAGAAAATGCAGTGCGTTTTATTAATTTGTTTGCATTGTGAGAAAATGCAGTGCGTTTTATTAATTTGTTGGTGTTGTGAGAAAATATAGCATGTTTTATTAATTAGTTTGCATTGTAAGAAAATGTAGCATGTTATTTAGTTATTTATTTGCGTTATGAGGATTTGCAGCATGTGTGCTGTCAAACAGATGAAGTTCTTTTTTTAATTTGCTGGTGCTTGTTTTAATTGCATGTGTTTTCTTAAATTGCAGCCAATAGATCTCTCTGCCACCGTACTTTACCAATGCTAAAACATAGCACCTTTTTTGTTATTCTATGAAAGTTGCATGTTGCCACCACGTTCGCGTGAGTTTCCTCTGGGTGCTCCGGTTTTCCCCACAGTCCAAGGACATGCGGTACCGGTGAATTGGGTAGACTAAATTGACCGTAGTGTGAGTGTGAACGAGAGTGTATGGATGTTTCCCAGAGATGGGTTGCAGCTGGAAGGGCATCCGCTGCGTATGTGCTGGATAAGTTGGCAGTTCATTCCGCTGTGGCGACCCCGGATTAATAAAGGGACTAAACCAAAAAGAAAATGAATTAATGAATGGATGAATGAATGAGATACACATATTTCTATTATTTAGAGAGTAATATTTATCCACAATCTAATATCCACCATTTAAGCATAAAGCTTGATATCAGATGTTTCTCAAAGTTAACGAGAAACCTAAACATCTTTCAACTTCTGACTAATATTAGGGACCTGTTAATAAGATATCATATCTTTATGAAAAATCAACTGACATGAGAGATTTCCCTTTGAATAAACACCACCACAGACTGTTTCGTTTGAGAATATTTGCGCTAAGCCACGAAAACAAAGAAGCAAACCTGTAAGCAAGGCCCTTCTTTCCTTGTTTACTCTGCGATCCTGATGCATCTCACTGGGGTCACGAGGGCGAGGGAGGACATCGCCTAATTACCAATAAAAGCTGAGGTAAAACGTCTTGTGATGCGCAGATTCAAAGTCTGGGGTGAAAGCATAGAGGAGAAATAAATAGCCGGGCAAAGATGTTAAAAGCCTGGTACACAAAAGAATTTGCAGCCGGAGCTCCATGAAAGCAGTAAATATGAGAGCTGGGATGACAAGAAACAAAGGCAAGGAATAGAAAGAAAGAAGAAGACGGAAAAAAAACAGGAGCTCTATAAAAGACAGGAAACACAGTGTTTTCAGCACAACAAACTCATTTACAGATAGCCTAGGACTTGAAAACAATTATCAGCCATCTTTCCTATCTCTATAGCTCCGTCTCACGCTTTGTGAGGGCCCTTTGTTTTTCTCAAGGACATATTAATTATTTTAGATCAGCCTGATTTTCATGCTCGGAATAAAGCTCGTCTTTGTGTCGTCTAAGATTGGTCAGCCTTTTATGTTTTCTCTCTGCGTCTGAAGGCTGGAGAGACACATTTCAAAGTTGTCGAGAAGTGTTTGTTCTAATGTAGGTTCATTAAAGCGTATGCGTCGCCTACGTTAAATGCACTTTTTAACGTTCAGATTGTGCAAAACTCTACTTTAGAAAAACTGACTTTCCTGCGTCAGTTTAGAGCAAAACAAAGTGGCAATAATTAGCTAAAAGTTGCTTTAAGAATAGACGGTGCAGGTGATTAAGGCAGAGAAAAGAGCTAATATTTATATCCACATAAAAAAATACTGCAGTAATTTAAAGTCAATAATGTAGTACAGTGTTTTTGAACTATACTAAAGTGTATTAAACTATATTGAATATTAATAGCCCCCCTGTTTATTTTTTCCCCAATTTCTGTTTAATGGAGAGCAGATTTTTTCAGCACATTTCTAATAATAATAGTTTTAATAACTCATTTCTAATAACTGATTTATTTTATCTTTTGCCATGATGACAGTAAATAATATTTTCTAGATATTTTTCAAGACACTTCTATGCAGCTTAAAGTGACATTTAAAGGCTTAACTAAGTTAATTAGGTTAGGCAGGTTAGGGTAATTAGGCAAGTTATTATATAATAATGGTTTGTTCTGTAGACTATCGAAAAAATATAGCTTAAAGGGGCTAATAATTTGACCTTAAAATGTTTTTTTTTATTATTAAAAACTGCTTTTATTCTATCCAAAATTAAACAAATAAGACTTTCTCCAGAAGAGTAAAAAAAAATATGATCAGACATTCATTAAAAATGTCCTTGCTCTGTTAAACATCATTCGGGAAATATTTAAAAAAGAAAAAAAATCAAAGGGGGCTAATAATTCTGACTTCAACTGTATATAATAAACGCTGCAGTGAACTGAAAAACTAATAAATAATGTTGTATACTTCTTTATTACAGGACTGTAGTGTATTGGAGTATAATTTACCCTATAGTATAAACTTCTGCATTTTTATTACAGTAAACTGTTGTGTATTATAGTAAAATACATCCTATAGTGCAAACTTAGTAATGGGTCAAACAGTAATGGGTCATTTTTTTATATTACTAGTTGTTGTGTTACCGATGCAATTACAGAATTACCACAACATAATTATTCAACTGATTTATGGTTCAAAAACACTATACTATAATATTTTTCATGTAATGTACGCAATCTGTCACTGGGGTGGTACCTTTTCAAAAGGTAAATATTTATACCTAAAAGGTCTACATTAATACCTCAAGGGTACATATTAGTACCTAAAAAGTACAAAAGTGATCCTTGTAAAATTTTAATGTACTAATATGGACCCTTCAAGTACAAATGTGCTCCTTTTGAAAAGGAACCACCCCAGTGAGAGATTGCGTACCTTTAGTTCTGAAAGTATACAGTACATCAATAAAAAGCTTATTTATTCAGCTTTTAGATGTCAAATTTCCTAAAATGTCTTATGGCTGGTTTTTTGATCCAGGGTCATGTATTAGAGTCAAAGGCTTTTACAGAGTAGCTTCTTACTTATAGCCACTTCATAAAATACTATATAAAAACAATTTTCACAATTTTTATAGAGTGAAATGTCATATATAATCAGGCAAGTCTAGTATGAACATATACTTCTATAATAACATTCATAATAACATTCAATAATAACAATCTGTAATAACATTCAACACTAACTCAAATTAATAAAGTGCTATAAAAGTAACACCTTTTGTATTTGTAAGTGTATTTTAGTTTTTTTTTTTTTTTTACATTTAACTTTCTAAAAAAAATCTTAAAATTAAAACATACATGAAACAATCATGTTTTTGCATGTAGTGTATCACAAATCATACTTGTTACCTTTAGATCAGGTGATATCACCCTCCCTCAAAGCTCTCTAAAGAGGCCGTTATATTTGCCTATGAATAAGCCTATGAAAAGAAGGCACATACACACACAGGCACCCCCCAAAAACTCTGCATTCCACATTTAATTGAGAACAAAATCCTACAAACAGAGTCGGTCCAAAGTAAACAATTCAAAACCTCAATTCAGCCAATCAGGTGAGGAGATTGAGTCTCTGTGGCGATGATGACTCCGCCCTCTAGTGCGGGGCACAGATGACCTATTGTCCCACTGACTCGCAAAGCACACAAGCCGTACTGTAACACCTCCCAAAACTCCGTCACTTTCACCTACTGAGACTAAACACAGCACTGTAATAATACAACAGTGATTCATGCAGGTTGAATGACTTCATTCTTCATTTCACATGTTGAAATACATGGACTTTTATATGGTCTGATCATATATTATTATTATTATTATTACAAACTAAAAATTCTTATATGTTTCCATATGAGTAGGAAAAATTTATTACAGGTTAAAAGTAATAGGTGGATGTTTATTCAGAAAATATTATCTCTCATTTACAATTCATTCATTAAATAGCAAATATTATTCAAATAACACAACCGATGTCATGATGTGTATTACTGTAAAATTTTACATTTAATTCATACAGAGAAACAATTCTTGGTTCTCAGGATTTATGATTCATAGATTTTTATATTCATTCATTCATTTTCTTTTCGACTTAGTCCCTTTATTAATCTGGGGTCACCACAGCGGAATGAACCTACAACTTATCCAGCACATGTTTTACACAGCGGATGCCCTTCCAGCTGCAACCCATCACTGGGAAACATCCATACACACTCATTCACACACATACACAACGGATTAATTTGTTTTCTTTTCGAGATTTTTAAATATACTTAATCTTTTTAGTTGTATTAAGTGTTTACAATTTACATATTACATTTCTTCCAAATTCAAATGAAAGATCTTGTCACTTGGAGTATTTATTTGCATAAGAAAAAGATTTTCATATATGTCCATTTTTAGACAAATCAATACTGTTTTTAACATCAGAAGAATTAAGAAAGCAATATTTGGTTTAATAACTCTGATTTTCTATCACAACAAATGAAAACATAGTTGCTATGTAATCAGATGTTCATAGAATAAAAAACATTCCTCGTATGGTACTCAAACTTATGCCTAACTCTAAAGAAAATAACGATTGTCAACTAGTCTCTTTTATTCCATATTGTAATTTACACTATATTTATGTTTCTGTTTCGTTCACTTTGTCTTGTGGCTTAACAAATAATAATTCATATTATATTATTTATATTTTTTATATTTTGCATTTTTATTTCAGCTCAAGCCTGTAGCCAGCCTGGTGAAAGGGGCTGTTCTTTTTTTTTTTGGAATATATGTAATAATTTTGCAGTTATTTGTCTCATTTTCTATTTAACTATGAGGTTTAATTTTAAGTACTATTTTTTGCTGGATTAACTTGTCAGATGATCATCAACCACAATTTTTGATGTACCAAAAACATTTTCTAAAGATTTAGAAGAAAAGATACGAGAATAATACTTATTTTTCAAATACAAATTTATTACATCGTATATCATTAGAAAAAAGCATGCTGTTTAAGTTTCAAATTATAAACTAGCCTATTGTCATTTATTAGGCAAACACAAACTGGACAGCACTTTAACTTTTCTCAGTTACACTAAAGCAATAGCCAAAAGAGGCTTCTGCTTGGTCTTAAAGCCTTCTTCAATGGTTATTTTCACAATTTATTATGACATAGCAGTCAAAATAGGACAAATGAGCTTGTGTATGGGATAAATTCTGGACCTTTGTTCATGAGGGGTGGGTTTTTCGAACCACCCAAACCACCCCTGGCTAAAGGTCTGCAACTGACATGTACTTTCTCGATTTGAGGTCTTTCAACTAGAACATCCAAAACAAAAAATATCAGCACTAAAACATACTGTCATTTTAACTGCTTCAATTTTCTTTACTTTATAAAGCAAATTAAAATTTTGCTTTATCGTCATTACACAAGAAAAAACTCACCTCAGCTGCACTGCCATCCAGCTGTTCACTTTAAAATAACTTATAGGACATAAGGAAATGCAGATCTTGCAGTTATTATAGCTGAAAGTCATAAACCACAGAGCATTTTATCATCATGTACACTTAATAAAGAGGTCCGTTTAACTATAAGCCATTGACAGCACACTGCTGCCATCTGTTGGCTATTGTTTGTGGCGCAAAAACCCATTTATTGGTATTCTATATATATTACATTATTAGACTTACAACAATATTCTCTGCTTTTAAATAAACTCACATTACTGAATTCTTTATCATCCAGTTTTACCCTACATTTCAAAGTTTGAAAGGTACGCTGACTTAAAAAAGGAAATTAATCATCAACGAGCAAACTTGCCCTTTACAGACAGCAAAATAAACGACTGTAGCCTCCTCCGGAGATAAACACAAAACAAAAAAATACAGGAACAGCAAAAACAACACTATCAGATGTTTAAAACTAAAAAAGCTGTAGAGAGAAGCTTGATCATAATTAATAACCTTCTGTCTGACATTACTGTTAGCTCATAAACCAATATGGTGACCTTTGACCCTACAGGTAATGTTATTATACACACATTAGCAACTGAAGCACATGAAACACATGATTCCTGATTCAAGATTCATCATGAATATGGAGCATTTGGTCTCATATTATAGAGTCTTTTGGGTCAGTTTTTTTTTTTGAGATTAACAAAAATAGCTACCTGTGCCTTTAGTCAAAATATAAGAAATACCAAAAGTCCAGGTAACAGTTTTAGGTTTTAAAAATGTTTACTTAAGGTTGCCATTAAGTTAAATAACGTTATTCTTTTTTTTTTAATTATTATTAAATAGCCCAGTTTTTAGTCAATGTGTTAACGTTATTATTTGGTAATAATAAAAATGTTTTCATCACATTTCAGTCATCTTATAAACTATTGATGTTCTCAGAACGTTATTTAAAATGTTATTAGAACATTCTATCCATATTATATTATATTCTAAAAACATTTTTCTATTAAAATGATTTTTCTATCAACATATTAATAATGTTACATGCCAACATTTAGCCTTCACAACTTGGAATGTTCTGAATAGGGCTTCACAATGGAAAAATGTAACAATGTAACATAACAATATATAGTGATATGAATAAATTTTCACCACATATTTGGAAAGAATTTACAATGTTAGATCGATTGCAATGATTCTGCAGTAGGAGTGCATCACCTTAAAATCTAATAAATACTCTGTAAACATTTGGGGGTCCCCAACACATTTTCAATGTGGTGGGTGTTATTTGCAGTGCATTTCTGTATTTGCATGTGTAGTATTTTCATGCATAACAATCTATAAATACAATCAAGAAATAGATACAATTGAAACAAAAGCGTTTTATAGTTTTCCGAGTCTAACAGTATTCAAGTATAGTGAATTCAGCATTCAACTGAATGACAAAAATAAAAATTATTCAATAAAATTAGTTGTTGTTCAAGTTACAAATGGTACATTTTATTATGCCTGAATACGTTTAAGGTCATTATACAATCACAGGTATCAAAAACACATGCAAATGATGAATTATAATCCAGACACAACATTGCGTATGCTCACGATGTGACTATTGCAAACACATTACGATATTGATGCTGGAACAATATATTGTGCAGCCCTAGTTCTGAGAACAATCCCTGTTTGCTGATAGATTTATGTAAGGCTTAGGAGACCGAATACAATTAATGCCATATTTTGAGGACACGTTTGTTCTCAGGAATGAACAAAACCTCTTTAAAATGGTCCCAAATATTGATATACATCATCTGTATAGTTTAGTGCTATAGTTCTGGGTTTATAAGTAATAGCCTATTCTCTGCACTCTCACAAATAAAAGTACAATGCTGTCATTGAGGTGGTGCCTTCTCAAAAGAACACTTTTGTATTTTTTTTAGAGACTAATATGTACACTTTGGGTTCTAATTTAGCAATATAGACAATTTTAGTACAACATGTACCTTTCAAAAAACGTACCAACCCAATGACAGCTCTCATACTGTACCTTTATTTTTTACCTCTTTTAACCCGCATAATCAGAACACACTGTTTGAATTGGCTTTGCAGATGGTAGACTAAACTTTCACTGGTGTGACTAGCTGACAGTTTTGCATATTTAGGCATTTTTAAACTTCTGCATTGTGTTTGACAGCTTGCATCTTTCACAGAATGACACTGCTTTGATTTAAGTTAAAAACTCAGTACAATCTGGAATGACAAACAATGCAATAGTGACCACTTAAGAAAGTTCCTCAAACTTGTGTTGTGCAACATTACTGTTAGGTCCGATAAGGTCAGCACAGCTTCTTCTTACAGTCTTTCTGAAAATCTAAATTCAAATTGTGTCTGTAGCATTATTAAAAATAAAGCACATACACTCTTTGCCAATGTCGAGAGTGGAAGGAATTCAAACACTGCGTTTTTCCTCAAAGCAACACCATTACGTAACAAAATGACACATTCCACAAGCGTTTTGACAGATTGGCTTTACTGTAAGCTGTTTTCAGACTAATAAGAAAGTTTTAATTTCTGAAACTTGCATATAAAATCTTTTATATGTGACCCTGGATGACAAAACTAATTTTATCTTGCATTGATAAATGACAATCGTCAAAAATATGTATGGGTCAAATTGATTTTATGCCAAAATTATTAGTATAACAAAGATATTTTCTACATTTCCTGTGTTTTTTTTTTAAAGGAGGTCAACTTTAAAGGAGATTTTCTCAATATTTTGGTAACACTTTATTTTGACAATCCATTTGAGTGTTAGTAGACTTTTTGCTGAATAATATCTGTAGACTGTCTGTAGATTAGTAGACTGTCTGCTGCATAATATCTGTTGTTACTGCTGCTTCAACAGACATTTAACTGACAATAAGAAACTTTGCAAGTGCATGTCAACTTACACTAACCCTAACCCCAACCTAACAATATACTTATAATCTAATGAGAATTAGTTAGCATGTAGATGCAATATTACCTAAATTCAACATAAAGACCATCAAAATAAAGTGTGACAATAATTTTTTTTTTATAAACGCTCATAATAGTTGGACCTTACCCAAATATTCTTCTATCCCAGCAAACCATACATCAATGAAAGCAAATTTAATAAGCTTTCAGGTTATATATATATATATAAATCTCAATTTAAAGATCTCTGGTTTTGTGGTTCTGGATCACATATGTTAAAAAGTCAATGTTTAAGTGTATTCATATTTGACCCAACGTTGGGTTATGACAACCCAACATTTTTAGAGTGAAATTATGATTTCTCAATCCATGACCCCCAACCCCCCATGCAAGTAAAATGTTATGGATTGCCTGTATAACACTCATTTTATCATCAGATACCCCCCTAAATCATTTCACCCAGGCCACACAGGCAGCTCCCCATTGTCAACAGCGCTTAACTTGAACACTGACATTGACAGAGGCTGAATTGCTCCTGCTTTGAGTTCTGACAATGGCATTCACGCCGTCATTTTTGTACCACAGACAGTAGGCCTGTAACAACAGCATCGCAGTCAGGATTTGCTCAGTGAAAAGCTACGGCATCAGCGGCGAGATTAGTTTTGGAGCCCTCTCGTAAGAGTTAAGTGTCTGATACAAAGCCTGTTTGATCCTCGCGGATTGTGGGATGTAAAGCGTCTGAGTCTGTCAACCCTTTGTCATGATAGCACATGTTTTTCTCCATCTTCTTAGTCTATTGTTATTATCCGCTCTAGCAGCAGCTGCTGGCATTGTCATCTGTGTTAATCTGAGAGAATATCTTTGGCTCCCCGTGTTATGAACAGCTGTCGGTATTGTAGGAGAGTCGTTAATCTGATTCGCGATCTTTAGCTCCTCAATTTGAGGCTTTGATCCAGGCCATTACGCCGCCTATTGCATGTATGCTTTGTTGTAAATCTGAGCTGGAACTGATCCACATCTGTAGAAAAACACTCCAGCGGCTTGCTGTTGCCAGATGTTTTTACGCTGCAATCTTTCATCATACAATGACTTGTTTAGTTGAATCTGAATTGCTTTCAACAATTACTACTCAGTAAAGGAAACTTAACATGGAGTCCTTTGATGAAATTAACGTCAAAATGCACCTGGATGGCACCAAACCACGTACAGTTAAAGAAACAGTTCAGAAATGTCATCTTTAACCCAACATCATGTGCCAAACTTGTATATTTTGTTATCCTTTACTGACCCTTGACTTGTTGCAAACCTGTTGGAGTTTCTGTCTTCTGTTGAAGATACTTTGAAAAATGTTCTAAGAAAATTAGAGTGCTCTGATGAAATTAACATCAAAATGCACCTGGATTGCACCAAGCCACATACACTTAAAGGGACAGTTCAGAAATGTCATCATTAACCCAACATCATGTTCTAAACTTGTATAATTTATCCTCCTTGGAGAGGGGTCTGACTGAAGACTCTGTGCAGATGCCATCTGAGCTGCATCAAATGCTTTTTAATGCGCTCACCTAACCCCACCCCTAACCCTACCCCTCACAGTGACGTCACTAGCTCCATTGAGTGCATTGTGTCTGACATTGCATCTCTGAGCGATGCAATCTCAGCTTGCATCATGAAGGCTGCATCCAGATACTACTGCATTCTTTACTGACACATAAGAAGATATTTTGAAGAATGTTCTAAGGAAACTTAACATGGAGTGCTTTGATGAAATTAACGTGAAAATTCACCTGAATTGCACCAAACCACATACACTTAAAGAGACAGTTCAGAAATGTCATCATTAACTTAACATCATGTGCCAAACTTGTATGTTTTGTCATCCTTTGCTGACCCTTCACTTGTTGCAAACCTGTTGTAGTTTCTGAGTCTGTTGAATACATTAGAAGATATTTTGAAGAATGTTCTAAGATCTTCCATAGTATTTGATTTTGGTTTCTTCAATAAATCTACTTTTGCATTCAACAGAAAAATAAACTCATAAAGGTTTGGAACCAGTTGGAACCTCTATAGTATTTGTTTTTTCTTCTATGGGTGTCAGTGTTTACCAGTTTCTAATATTTTTGAACTCATAAAAGTTTGGAATCACTTCAGGGTGAGTAAACAGAGTGAATTTTAATTTGAGGATGAAGTGCACTATAAAATAAAGTGTACATGATTAACTGACTGGGAATGTATGCTAATATCGATGAGTCCACTATTTACCCCATTCGCCTGAAGTGTCTTGCCTACTGTACCTTAATGATTTTCAGTAGACACAAATGCATTTCCCATTGACAGGCAGCCATTTTGTGTAATAGCACTGCTAGCCATAAACAAACCCGTCTTCATTAATCCCCTCCAAACATCAGCTCAGCCTTGCAGCCTATTAAAGTCATCTCATTGTGAAGATACACGCATTAGCCACGACAAGAGCTTCCATTAAACAATGAAAACTAATGAGGTTACAGTGAAATAAAACTAGATCGAGCAAGCTGAGTACAATTACCCCAAATATAAATATCCCCCCTCATGTTTAAAGAGCCATTAATCAGATAAAAATAGACTGAAGAAGTCTTTTGTGATTAACGAGGTGAGACTTGTGCTAATTACTGTTTCCTCCGCTTGTAATTAGGTTGGCACATCTAATCAAGATGAATGAACGGCCTGACCCGCTGCACATTGTTTGTGGCTCACAAACCCAGCAGCTTTTACATCTTTATTCCTCATAGCGAATTATCGTGACCTTGTCTGTGTGAGACACGCTCCCATAACTGCGTATTGCTTTATCGCAGCCTCCTGCGGTGTGTTAAAAGAGATGCTGTGAATGAGAGCTTTGTCTAGTCCGTTCTGCCTTCAGCTGCTTTAAAGCTTTTTCAGTCATTTAGTCCATATCTACCACCTGTTGTGGAAAAAAAACAACAACGAACGCATGAATAGATGCGAGTGGTGAGCATGGGCTTTTTGTTTGATGTATCTTTTAATGTCTAGAAAACTTGTAGGGAACAATATGGCAAGCTGTTTTAATATTTCATCTATATAATGCACCAATATCTACTTTCATGCTATTAATATGTTTGTTTTAGCATGTTTTACATTAAAGGAATAGTTCACACACACTAAAACCTGACAGTGTAAACCACAAGTTATTTTGACATAATGAAAAAGGGTTATGGTAACTCATAAACTGATTTTATCAAGCAGAACTTATACCGAATGAGTTATGAATGAAATAATTAAATTGGTTGTGTTAACTCAATGCTAGGTGAAATTTATTTCTTAACTATTTTTGAGAGGATCACATGCTTATGATTGATCACAGCTGAACCCGCATAAGCTAATACACGATTCTCCAATCAGATTATTCCTAAGTCACTAAACCTAACCGTATACCACAGTCATCTTCGTCTTGAAGAATCCCCTCGTCCTACACTATTCTTCCCTCTTTTTTCCTAGACTGAGCGGCACGGTGGCCTAGTGGTTAGCACTGTTACCTCACAGCAATAGAATCTCTGGTTCCGGTCCTTGCAGAGTTTGCATGTTCTCCCCATATTCATGTGGGTTTCCCCTGGATCCCCGGTTTCCTCCTACCGTCCAAAGACATGCGTAAACTGACTAAGCCAAATTGGCACCATAGTAAAGTTCCTAGCCAACAGTATTTTTTCTCCTAAAGAAACTTGTTATTAGCCACTAATAAGTGGGGGAGTTCTTGAACTCAATCTCCCCTCTCGCCCTGTAAACAGGAGGGAGCCCAGGGCTCAAGGATCTTAAGAGCTCTGGGCTTTCTCCTGGGTGAGCATGCCAAACAAGCTTATAATCAATCATTAGCTAAGTGTGAACTCTTGACAAGCAACACCAAACCACTTGAGTAGCTACAGTAAATAGCTGTTTGGACTCAATTCATTCTATTAACTGAACTCATATGGGTTTGTTAACTGAACTTAAAATGTTTGTTACTATACTCTAAATGTTTGACGATATAAACACTATATATGTGTATATGTGTATAAGTTTACAGTACTCAAACCATTTGGTTTCAAAGCTTAAATGGTTTGTCGCAATCAGTTTCCTCAAACAGTTTGAGTTATCTTAATTTATCGGGTTTTACAGTGAAAATGTACCCAAAATTAACTCACCCTTATGCACTGTAAAAAAATGCTGGGTTCTGCACAATTGCACACATGTTGTCTCAACACAAATCGATGAAGTTAATGTAATTGTTTTTGAAAATTTAAGTGCATTGAACATAAACCAATTAAGTTGTCCCCCTTAAAACGTGAAGAATTGTGTTGATTCAGCTCGTTTTAAATAAGTATAGCAAAATAATATTTTAAGTGTGTGATTTGAACCTTTTATAAGTTTTCTGTTAAACACAAAATAAGATATTTTAGAAAAGCTAAAAACCTCAAAAATATTTTTGTACTTTTAAAATATAATATAATTTATTCATTACTTATTTATTAACAGACAATACTTCTTGGTTACGTTCCAACACCACCTAAAAACAACTTAATATCAACGTCTAATGATGTTACTTCTTGACGTTGTGTGGACGTGTGTGACAAATATATGTCAGTATTTGACATTAATATGATTGGTTTAAGATGTTGGCTCAATGTTAGATTTTGGTCACTTTCCAACACAACCTGAAATAAAAAAAAAACAATGTTATTTCACGTCATTATTGGACATCAAAATAACATTGTCCTTAGACACTGGTGACCATTAGTATCTGGATGCAGCTTAGATGATGCAAGCTGTGACTGAATATCACTCACTCAATGCAGCTAGTGACGTCACTGTGAGGGGTAGGGTTAGGGGTGGGGTTAGGTGAGCACATTAAAAAGGTCTGCATCCAGACCCCTCTCGACCTAAATCTAATGTCTTATGATGTTGTCTGTATGCTGAGTAGTACCTATAAGATCCTATTATTGTTCTTTAGATAGAACTTATCTCAACAGTGACCCTAACTGCTGATTTGACATTTTTGACTGAAATATCAACTATTCTTTTGACTAGTACACTTTTATAACTGCTTTTTTATTATTGGTACATTCAGGTACCTGTACTTACATAATAGATAGTTTAACCAATTATTTGAGACACTCTAAACATGCTGGATTCCAACCTAACATTGGATCAAATGTGGACAAGCCCAAATGTTGGGTTAAAAAGATTTAATTGAAAAAATTAAATCCACATTCAAGTCCAATCCAATGTCGATTTGTCCAGATTCGATCCAAAATTAAGTTACAACAACACTGGCATATTTTGTTTATTAGAGAATATTTATTAATGAGATACTAGTTCTTATCTATCAGATCATCTCAAACTCGATTTAAGCTGCGGTCACACTTGGCTTTTCCTCCCATAGACTTCCATTCATAAGCACACAAATAAGTCGGACCGGAAACGCAGGGTCATGCGTTAAGTTTCGCAGGTTGCTGCGGTGCAAAGTTCAAGCTTGGTGAACTCTGACCTGCGAAATCGCATCACTTGGCTGCATGAGACCAATCGAGGATCAAAACAGGACCTCTCTGAGCAGAAATTTAAAGCATGGAGCAATCGTTCGCTTTTTTAAATGTCTAATTAGCTTGTTTAATCCTGCCCCTTTTCGCAGCGCCGCACGACAGAATTTCGCACTCACAAAGCCCGGTGTGACCGTAGCTTTAGAGGGCTGCAGTTTTGCTCCAGCCCTAATCACACACAGCTGATCTCTAATCAAGGTGCTCAAGACTACTAGATACAAGCACACACACACGCACACACGCACACACACACACACACATACACACACACAAATGATTGATTGGATTTACTTAAGTTTTTCAAGGTAACTGGTTGCAAACAATTTATACGGGCTTCATTTAAACAAACAAAGTTAAATTTAGTCATGTTCAACTTAATTTGTTTGTTTAAATTCAGCCTATATAATTTGATATAAAAATATGTAAATATAAATTGATTGCATTCAATTCAGTGAACCATTTTTTTCAGCGCAGGTGTGAGGTTGGAGGTGGTTGGAGCTTAACTCTGCATAGCTGTGGCCCTCGAGTTGATTTTGAGACCGTTATATAAGATACTAATGAGCTATTACCTATTTAATAGATACATATACATATTATTATACATTTCATATTAGTACTTATTTGAAAGACTTACCAGTACAGAAAATAATTCTTACTAGCAACAATTCCAAAAGATATGACAAATAAGTACTAGTACCTAATAAATAATTAACATCTATTAAATAAGTATTAGTATCTAATGTAGAAGTAGTATCTGTTTAATGGGAACAGGTGCCTAATGAAAAAATACTAGTATCTATTTAAGTGGTAAAAAATCGTATAAGCATTTATTAATAATACCAGCATGTAAAGAATAAATAATAGTGTCTTATGATAAATACTATAATGTAACAAATAAAAATGTACTATCACTATCTACTACTTTGAATGTATTATATCTAATGAATAAAAAAATAGTAGCCTACTATCTAATGAATAAGTAATAGTATAAAGCATAAGCAGTAGTAGTTTATGAATAAGTACTACTTAATAAAATACTACCTAAAATTTACTAATAGCATAAAAATAGCTACTAGTATTGAATGTTAAATAGGCTTGCCAGAGTTAAGTTAGGTACTGCTCACATTATTGTATGTAAATGAGCTCCGAGATTTGTCCGAGTATGTTTTGCATGTTTTCCGCTTGTAATTATTTCAGACAAATGTTTATAATATGACCTTTGTAAAATGGAAATAAGTTGAGGCGTGAATGCAGATATTGAATTTGGTAATTAATGCGGAGCTCTTGGTGGAAGTCGCTGGAGGGACTGGAACTAATTCAATTACAGTCTGAACTGGAGCACCATTATAATTATTTCTTTCTCAAACACTCTGTAGCATAAAATAAAGGAATTATTTTTTTCTCTCCCGTTGCTGTGAACCACTTCTGAACAAAAAAGTGAGGCTCAATCCATTACTCAGTGTTACATAAACACACTGAGCTCTGCGTGCACATAAACCAAGTTGGAGAATTTCATAAAATACCATAAAAAAAGTCATCTTATAAGCAGAATTTGACATCAAGATGCAAATGGAGGAAATTAAATGTAGATGATGCTTTAATTGATTCATTTTAATAAACATTAAGCTAATTGTGCACATATTATTGCACATAAATCAGGTCAATTACACAAAATGCTAATTTCAGTTTAAAATCAAGGCAAAAAATGGGACAAATAAAAAAACTGATGTTAGACTTTAGTGTCTGTTGCTGTACACAGAAACATACTGAGCCCCCATATGTGCATATAACATTACAATAAAGTAATTTACATAAAATCATAATTTGTTGGTATCTAATTTTTAGAACTTATATTTTATGATCTCAAAATGTCGCTAAATGAAGCAAAGGTATTTAAAGTTTCGATTGCTTTACATAAACATAAAGGACTTTTGACATTAGATAAAAAGTTGAATCACATTTATTTCTCTTAATTTTAGTTTTTAAATGTACGTTGTCAGATTCCTTAGAGTGCACAGGCGTCAAACTCAGTTCCTGGAGGGCCACAGCTCTGCACAGTTTAGCTTTAACCCTAATTAAACACACCTGATAATTGAGTCCTTCCAACACAATCTAATGGCAATTCGTAACTTTTTGATTTAGTGGCTAATTCGTATGAATTCGTCCGATCTATTTTGTACAATTTAGTATGATTTGCTCATCCCCCAATGACGGTTGGGTGTAGGGGTGGGGTTAGGTGCCACGCGAAGTTGAATACTAATACTAAGACAAAGAGTCGACAACAAATGTTTTTTATGTTATTTTAACTTCTTTTAATAATTTCAACTCATTTTTCAAGATTTAACTTAAAATTTTAGTTAGATTGATTAATGTAAGTTGAGATAACTAGAAAATTTCCTTTGATGTAACAAAAAATTCAAGGCACAAAGATTTTGTTACAGTGTTTTAGATTTAATAAGTAAAAAAAAAAAAAAAAAAAATATATATATATATATATATATATATATATATATATATATATATATATATATACATATATTCTCCCCGAGTTCGCATGGGTTTCCTCCGGGTGCTCCGGTTTCCCCCACAATCCAAAACCATGTGGTACAGGTGAATTGGGTTGGCTAAATTGTCCGTAGTGTGTGTGTGTGAATAAGTGTATGGATGTTTCCCAGTGATGGGTTGTGGCTGGAAGGGCATCCGCTGTGTAAAACATATGCTGGATAAGTTGGCGGTTCATTCCGCTGTGGCAACCCTAGATTGATATAGGGACTAAGCTGAAAAGAAAATGAATGATTGAATGTATCTAGCTGTAGAAAAAGCCACCTCCAATTAGTTCAATTCTATGAGATTGGTTTACCTATTGTTAGGGGGCTGCCACTCTATACTCCAAACAAACATCAATCACAAGTTTATTAGTTCAATTATGCTAAAAGTATGTCATTTAAATGAATGGATCTTTGTATGTGGAAACAGAATACATAAATCTTATTTGTTAGTTGCCTAAATAATTTTTAAGAGCAGAATGAGAAGTTGAGATGAGAAAAGTGGTGTGTTGTGTGTGCATTCACATTAAGACAATAAAAAATACATTTTGAAAAAGAAAATAAGGCAACCAAAGTAAAACTTGAAGATTTTTATTTCTACTCGAATGATTTGATACAGAATCTACAATGCAACACTTCAGGATTTCATCCCAAGATTATAATTAAATCTACTTAACAGTACTTCTGCTTAGAAAAAATCTCTGTTTAGTTATCGACAATAGGCATTGTTTAATAATAAGCAAAGATCTTTTTGTACAGTTTGTTTACAGTTATATATACACATTAAAAACCGCCAGAGCATGTTTGCATGAGGCAGTCCTGTACATTACATGTTCACCAGATCGCTTCATTGGCTGAAAGTTGTCACCTGTCACCTGTCACTTTCGGTTTTATTCAAATGAAATCAGTTCATGCACTTAAAGCGCAAGATATTTCCCATTGTTAAGATGTATGATGAATGTTTCTGGATGCATTACTTAAAAAAAAAAAAGTACAATAGCATTATGTGTGGTCCTTGACGGTTCAGAAATGTAATAAAGGTGCTAGTTTGAAAGTTACAAAAAGAACTGGCATAGAAAAAGAAGCGTACTTCAAAATACAATGAAACAACCAGAGGTTCACAGTTTCTAGTATTTACAGAATTGTATATGGTTGTTTGTGATATAGGCAAACTGAAGTAGGAAACTGAGGTAAATGAGGGCAGCCAGGCGCCAAAGGCAAGTCTCAAAGCAAGAAAATGACTGGAACTTGAGTTAAATATTGGTCACACTTAATAATAAACTGCTTAGGATGTGTACGGAGAAGAATTACAAATTAAATGCAGTTGATTTTCTTATCTACAGTTGAAGTCAGAATTGTTAGCCCACCTTTTGAATTTTTTTTTTTCAGAACAGAGCAAGGAAATTTTCACAGTAAGTCTGATAATATTTTTTCTTCTGGAGAAAGTCTTATTTGTTTTATTTCGGCTAGAATAAAACCAGTTTTTAATTTTTTAAAACCATTTTAAGGTCAAAATTATCAGCCCCTTTAAGTTAAATATTTTTTCGATAGTCTACAGAACAAACTATCGTTATACAATAACTTGCCTAATTACCCTAACCTGCCTAGTTAACCTAATTAACCTAGTTAAGCCTTTAAATGTCACAATAAGCTGTATAGAAGTGTCTTGAAAAATATCTAGTCAAATATTTACTGTCATCATGGCAAAGATAAAATAAATCAGTTATTAGAAATGAGTTATTAAAGCTATTATGTTTACAAATGTGTTAAAAAATCTGCTCTCTGTTAAACAGAAATTGGGGAAAAAATAAACAGGGGGGCTAATAATTCAGGGGGCTAATAATTCTGACTTGAACTCTATGTCAATTTTAATAAATGAAATATTCACATATGGTGTTGTCTATACTAGATCTGCTCTAAAATTTCGTCTCTCATGATCAACGATGCATCAATTTGATAAAAACAACAGAAATGATCGAAATGCAATAAAAATAGTATAATTTGTGAAATATTGTGAAATATCATTACGATTTAAACAAGATTACGGTTTCTACTTTCAGTGTCACATAATCATTCATAAATCATTATAATATGCTGATTTGATGCTTCAGAAACATTTCTTATCATCGCTGCAATATAGTTTATAGAATTTTGCTGCGAAACACAAGAAAACGACTGTAAATGTATCAGTTTTCTTTCTGACCCCAAACCATTGAACAGTAGTAACAGATAAACAAAAAATCTATATAAAACGTAATTTACCGCAATTATATAGTTTGACCCAACATATTATATCTCTAATAAATTCGGCATTACTCCAAATATTTTTTGACCTCGGTTTTGAATAATTTTAATAAACAGAATGTTTTTTTCTGCATGAAGGGAACTACATATTCACCATAGCATTCCACTTTTAGTAACATGTGAAACAGAACCCATGTAAATAAAATCAAATCAAAAGTGTTACCAAAAATCTCCACCATTTGCAGTTAAAACTAGTCTTCATTTCCTAAGCAGAAAGAGCGGCCCATCGCAGGATAAAATGAGGACTGGTTTTGATCTCAAAGCAGTCAGTTTGTGCAAAAAAAGGCCTGTTGTTTAGTTTAGCTATTCGGACGGGGAGAAGGAATACAAAAGCTTTAGCGTGTCCAGCAGTCGACACCGTCATTTAAGGCCTCCAGGAAAAAAAATCACCTAGAGAAAGCATGAGCGTTCTCATTAACAGAGCCATTTTAAATAAGTACAAAAACCACTGTACATTTTTTTGTCTCCACAGAAAATACACTGTGCGTAATGTACAAGCAAAAGTAAATATCAGCACTTTGGTGTGGGCTTCAGATTAGCTACCGGCTCAATGTAGCCATGGCTACTGTGCGTCTACTTTCTCCAAGCACCACGCTGAGAAAAAAAAACAAAACAATGAGAAACAGTGGTTCACAGTGACGGGGCGACAGAGGAATCGTCTGCCGGGACGAACAACGAAGCTTCTATTGGTCCCCGAATTACACATCTGTGCTACGAACAACCCTCGCATGAACAAAAACAGGCCCCAAGTTCACCAGTATCAGCGACTATCCATACAGTAAACCCAAGATTATCTTACAGTACACCGATTTCTCCCATTGAAAGTTGTGTAAACGAGCAGGAATGACCTTTAGGGTGATGGTTAGCTGCTGAAAACGGGACCCAGCGGCCCTCCTTTATGCTTTCTGTCTGTGTGGATCACTATCTGGGAAGCTTTTCTTTATTTTTAGAGCTCAATCTTCACATACATCATAGCTAATGAAAGCCTGTATGTTAGTTGTTTGCTTCATCAATTGACAATGACATTGGCATTGTGCCTTGATGGACAAGGAGGGCGTAGGTGCTTGTTTTGCTAACGCTAAACCCGCGTTGAGTTTAGAGATGTTTTGGGGCTTATCTAAAATGATGTGTACAGATGTGGTCTCCGGCTATTTTGGGTGTCCACCAGGGGGAGCCCTTCTCTAGAGTAGCGCGAATGTTGATTTGAGGGATTATTCGGGAAGGTGCAGTGACATCACCTCGGGCTTCATTTTGAAGTACTGGTTAAAGCGGAGGACTGCGTATCTGTGAATGGAAATGCACAGATGAGAATGCAATTGTTTTGGATGTCGGTTGTGTTGTAGTAATGGGAAAGCTTACCCCAAGAAGTCAAAGTCAATGGTGGAGTACTGAGCTTGGATTAATGCCCACAGTCCCCAGAAGAAATGTGACGCCTGGGGAGGAGAAAAAAGGAATAATGTTGTCTTTTTTTTGTAGATTTTGCATAAAGGATAATAAAATGTATAAACAGATATCCCAAATTATATACATTTCTAAAATAATAAAGAAATTAAGTTTTGTTTTTTACAAGAATTAGTTAGAATAATTACATTTAAATTACATTTATTTTTATATTTACATTTGTACAATTATAATATTTTTTTTATAAGAATCAACTATTTATTTGTATCTTTATATTTTATCAGTGTAACTTCTCTATAATAAATTCTAGACTTTATTGTTATTATATTAATTATAATCAATAAGTAACAATAAATACTGCCTAGCAAGCATTTTTTGTTTTCAAAAGATGTCTAATAGACGTCTAAACATAGTCGTCTTGGCTAAAACAAGGCTAAATGTGGGCTGTCAGTTAAAATCTAATAGACGTCTAAGAATAGGCCAAAAATAGACTAGTCATCAAATAAACAGAAATGATTAACAACACATATAGAGTCTGCCTAACCTCTCAATTTGACAATTAGTCTAATTTTGGACTATTCAAAGATGTCTATTAGATTAGCCTTTAACCTTTAATCTAGCCGTTTAAGTTTAACCTTGTTTTAGCCAAGCTTTCTACGTTTAGTCGTCTATTAGACATCTATTAAACACAAAAATTGTTAGCTGAGTCCTTTAATAAATACTATGTTAATAAAACTAGACTTTATTGTTATTATATTAATTATAATCAATAGGTAACAATAAATACTGCTTTAATAAAACTAGACTTTATTGTTATTATATTAATTATAGATCAATAGGTAACAATAAATACTGCTTTAATAAAACTAGACTTTATTGTTATTATATTAATTATAGATCAATAGGTAACAATAAATACTGCTTTAATAAAACTAGACTTTATTGTTATTATATTAATTATAGATCAATAGGTAACAATAAATACTGCTTTAATAAAACTAGACTTTATTGTTATTATATTAATTATAGATCAATAGGTAACAATAAATACTATTTTAATAAATACTACGTTAATAAAACTACTTTATTGTTTTTATATTAAGTAAGATCAATAGGAAACAAATTTGTTACATCAAATGCATATATATATATATATATATATATATATATATATATATATATATATATATATATATATATATATATATAGTCATTGAAATTATAATTATTAGATTATTAGAATCAGTATAACTTAAATTAGGTAATCATTTAAAAATAAACATTAATGAAATGAAAACTAATATAATTATATTTTGGTTATTTTTCATTGCAAGGCATATCTAAGAAAAAAGGTCTAAACTAACTGCTAAAATAATAATGTTTCAATGCACAAATCCTGATGTTTCTGACATCCATTTAATAACAGAGTTATTTTTTAATGTATTTTGTCGAAACAGGACTAAGAAATATTCCTGACAGGCTTAGAAAAACTCACCCCTACACTGGATTGAACCGTGACAGATTGTATGTTGTATTGTTGCTTGGAAACATTTGACCTATGCCTTTCTAAGCAAAGAATGCTTCCTTTTAGTGGAGCCATTAAAAAAAGGAAAAGAAAAAAAAGATAACCGCATGTAAGTTGTTTGTGTTGATTCTGGATCACTGACAGCAAAGTAAAAGCTTATAAAATGTGGCATATAGATATAAAAGCCCCTGTGATGAGACTGAATCATGTGAGTAAAGATCACGGGTCTGCCTGGCCTATAATAAAGTCTCTATCCTCAGTGTTTTTCGCTCAACTGCACAGAATAAATGTTTGTCTCTGTCCGAGTCAAGGGTCCTGAACTCCTCAGACACAAACCTCAGAGCACATTCAGAGCATCTTTTATAAAGCTTCATGTCTCAGGCGTCTGAATATGTGAAAGCAAAAGCGTGACAAATTAAAGCAGAGCTGCAGTGGGCGACACACACCTACAGTCATGTAATACCACCAAAGGCCTTGGAATATGTAAGACATATTATGTGACTATTATAGTTTTATTTGTTTTAAGTGAAATACACGACAATCAAAATTCTGGGGTTAAAATCAGTCTAGATATTCAACTAATTATTAAAAAGGAATTTAGAGGAATAGAGGAATTTACAA